>NW_026592636.1:3570742-3578147 GCF_907164565.1 Psammomys obesus
AAAAAAAAAAGAAAAGAAAAGAAAGAAAGAAAAGAGAAAAGAAAGAAAGTCCCACTATAAGAAAGAAGTTTACCAAGAAGGGCGGGCATACAACTGTGTGAGCTGATTTCTAGTCTGGCTCTAACCAGAGTCTATCGTGTTCTCTGGGTGTGCTGGGCAAGGGGTGCCTTGGTGCTGGGGATCCGGGTTTTCCTTAGATCGTCCTGGGGACCCAGCTACGAAACCAGCGTGCATGAGGCCCTGGGCTCCACCTCCAGTTTCTCATTAAAAATAATAATAATAATAATAATAATAATAATAATAATAATAATAAATACAAGGAAAGAAAAGGGGGAAGGGGAGAGGAGGAGGGGAGGAGGGAGAGAGTGGGAAGGGAGGGGAGGCTGAAGGTGAAGGAACAGAGTAGATAAGAAATCAGCTTGCCTGTGGTCTGAGCTTGAACTACATGCCGACGAGACATCATACCTAAGTCCTCAAAGCAGTTCCTGCTTACACATCATCAGTTACAGGTTACACGACACCAGTGACTGAAGACAAATTCTATAGATCAGAGGCCTGACCCAAACGCTCTGCCTTACAGCAACTCCTTGAGAGATCAGATAGCAGTCATCAGGGCGTTTCCCTGCATGCACGGCTTTGGTAGTGTTCACCCTAAGATTTTATTTGTTTGTGGCTTTTCTTCCTTCCTTCCTTCCTTCCTTCCTTCCTTCCTTCCTTCCTTCCTTCCTTCCTTCCTTTTTCTGGAGGTGTCAAGTAATTCAAGTTGGCCCTGAACTCTGTATGTAGCTCAAGCTGCCCTCAGCTCATGGTCCTCCTGCATCAACCTGCCTAGTGCTATGATCACAACCCAATGCCACTATGCTCATCTTGACGGCCCTTTTATTATTTTTAAGAACTAGAATCTCGAAAATCAAAAACAAGAAAGTCTACAAAAAGTTTCCTCGTTGGAGGCTGAGAAAACCCCTTCTATGATTTTCTACTGCTCTGTCTCTTGTGTGTGTGTGTGTGTGTGTGTTGGGCATATATACATGCTCATGTGTGTGCACAAGCATTTGTGCCCTTGTGTGTGAGGCAGGAGGCTGATGCAGCGTACTTCCTCTGTTGCTCTCCACCTTATTTTTTGAGACAGAGTCTCGTCATGAACCTGGAGCCTGGTGTCCTGTATGCCCCTCTTCTGAGAAGGTGTATTCTAAGGCTGACAAAGTCAGTGGTAAAATTCCACATGCCTGTCTTCCCACCACTTAGTAGGCTGAGGCAGGAGTTCAAGGCTAGCCTGGGCTATCCAGGTAGATCCTGTTTTAACATTTGTCAACCCACAGCCTGACCCTATGGAGTTCGGTGTGGAAATTCTGACTTCCAACTGACAATGGCTTCTAGAGACCGTCGACTTGGAAAGTGGGCAGAGAGGTGCCAATGCTGTTCAGAGGGAATTTTCTCCCCCTGAGGCTGAGGTATAGCCCACTCACTATTTAAGGGATGGAGGGAAGCAGGGAGGGATGCCATGCAATAGACAGGTTATTCCAGGAATGTTTTATCTGTCCATTCCTGGTGGTCTCCGACTCTGTGAGGTCACAATACAAGATAGAAAGTCTTGGCTCAGTAGCACTTCCTTAGCATTGTAAGAACGCACACACACAATTCCTTCAGCAACGATGGGTTTATATATATAGGCTAGTGAACTCCAAGAGCCCACTGTCTCCACCTCAAACCTCACAATTACCGGGGTCACAGGCACCTGGCTCTACACTCAGCGTTTACATAGGCTCTGGGGCTGGAAGCGGGATGAAGCCTCACCCTTTTATTTTTTGAGACAGGGTCTGACTATGTAGCTCTGGCTAGCCTGGAACTCACTAGATCAGGCTAGCCTCAAACTCACAGAGATTCACAGCCTCTGCCTCCTGCATGCCGGAATTAAAGGCCCAGCTCCTCATTCTTACAAAGCAAATATTCTACCAACCACCCAGCACTCCACATTTTAAGGCTGTCCTGGAACTCACTCTGTAGACCAGGCTGTCCCCAAACACAGAGATCCACTTGCCTTTGCCTCCTGAGTGCTGGGATTAAAGGCGTGTGCCTCCACCAAGCCTGGCCCAAGTTGTATTCTCAAAGGGATTCACATGACCAACCAGGAGGTGGATGGTACCAGCTTCTCAAGCCTGGTGCCAAGAACCTAAAGAGTCCCCAATCCTGCTCTAGTGGTGAAGTGAAAAGAGAGAGAGAGAGAGGAGCCACCTCCACCTCAAAGGAAGCTTCCTCAGACGAGGCTCCACCTCAGAGGAGGGTGAAGTGAGGGGCATGGTGGGTGAAGATGCTGGGGACTAATATGGAATGGGGAGGAATAGCTGCCCGGACGGTTGCCAGGTCAGAACTGGGCAGCCATCCCAAATGTGTATGCAACTGTTGCCTTGGCTGAATTTATGAGCCAAAGGTCGCAGTCGCTCTATTTTTGGAAGAGCAGGAAAAGCAACTGCTTCAGACTTGCAAAATGGTAACTTTCCACAAAAACAGCCCAGGCAGATCTGTGGGAAGGCCTGCGCCTCCTGCACCTGCGCCATCGGAAAAGCCGCTGCCTCAGGTAGTCTGGTAGCTGTAATTTTAGGATCAAAGCAGTCCCAGGGTCAAAAGCCTTCTTGTCATTTTCTCTCCCCTGCTCTGACAGGAACCAGGGTCAGGACAGAAAAAAAGTTGAATGGAAATGACAAATCTTGTGCCTGTGGATCCAGGGCAGCCCTTCTGCCTTGTGGAAGAAAATAAACTATGCAGGCATGCAAAGCAGTGAGGTCTCCTCGCTCCAGCCTCTGTCCAAAGTTGGCGGGAGAATGTTCAGAGTTCACTGGTGTGTGTGTGGGGGGGGGGGGTTGTTGCCAAATAGAGAAGCACTGGGCAGTTTAGATGACTGGAGCATCCACGGGTAGAACGAGAAGAGACTTCTTGCTGGAGCTCTCCCCGACTTCATCTAGGTTCACAGAACGGAAGCACCGCCTTCCTAGCCCAGATACAAACCCCCAGGCTGCCGGAGTCTGGACACGACCCCACATTTCTACCGATTGACTTCAGCCTGAGTGTTTAATGTGTGACTACCACGCGTGCTTTAGATGGCCACTGCGCTTGTCCAGAGAGTATGAAGAAGTAGAATCTGGGGCTGTCTGGAAAACAGTGCAGGCTTAGTATCCACATGCTTGGGTGCCATTTCCAGCTCTGGCCTCAGTGTGAGAGGGAACAGGCCCAGAGAGGGTCAGCCATGTTTCCAAGGGCCCACATACAGGAGGGAGCCTCCAGAGAGTCCTGATGGCCAGTGAGAATCCCCTCGGGGTGTGAAGAGTCCCCCAGGCACTCTCAAGGAAGGCAGCGGCAAAAAGCAGTTGCTGTAGGAAAGACACTGGGAGAGACGGTGAGAAATCCCCATAGACTTACTGCCTCCATGATGTAGCTGAGGAGGGCAACCCAGGGGCTAAACTCTGATCCCAGGACTGAACCCTGATCCCTAAGCTGAGCTCTGATCCCAGGTCTGAACTCTAATCCCTGGACTAAGCCCTGATGCCTGAGCTGAATCCCGATTCAAGTCCTAAGACCTGCTCCTCACGGTGACCCTTGACCCCTGGGCTAAACCTACTCCCGGAAGCTGATTCCCTGCTCTCAGGCTGAGCCCTGATGCTCAGGCAGAGCAAGGATCAGGCTGAGCCCTGATCTCTTCTTATTGCTCAGCTCTCTCAATCCTGGAAGGGCTATGAAAGGGAAATCTTTTGGGAGATTGAGGCCAGAAGCCTTGAATCTATCATTTCTGCTCCAGCCCAAGCAGAAGCTGGACAGAGCTTTTAACTTGTGTGCAAAAGTCTGTTCCACCTCCCCAGATAGAAAGCAGACTCGGTGACGGGTCTCCAAGCACTCACACTTTCGAATCAGCCAGGGACACCTTAACTGCAGGCCTGCTTTGGGATCCTTGCACTGGAGACCTCTGGATTGCCTGTACACGGGAGAGGAGCACCCAACTCTCCGCATCCTCGAATGACGCGTGAGAAATAGCTGAAACCCTTAGGGCTAACTGCTATATTTTTTCTTGGATGGAGGAACTCTCTAGGATTGAAGATCAGCCACCCCACAGCAGGGCGCCCTCCAAAGGCCTTCTTTCCTGGAGGCTCTGAGCTTGCTACTATTGCAAGCACGGCCTAAATGTCAGCCCTGAAAAGGGGTCCCAGCGCACCCACCCTGCCCCTAAAGACCACAGTACAGCGTTCTGTCATTTTTTTTTTTTTTTATTTTTGGTTTTTAGAGACGGGGTTTCTGTGTAGCCCTGGCTATTCTGGAACTCACTCTGTAGATCAGAATGCCCCCCACCCACCCAGAGATCTGCCTGTGTCTGCCTCCCAAGTGCTGAGATTAAAATGGTGCACTATGATGGCCAGGCCCTGCTGTAGTTTTATTGGGGGGGGGGGGCAGGGCAGAGCAGGTGGGCTCATATGTTTACACAATCAGCAATGGGACGGTTAATATGCTCAGGGGAGTCCAGGAAGGCCTTGAGCTTGGGTCGGGCTGTGAGGCGTGCCACGTAGGCAGAGAACAGGGGGAAGTCTTTCAAGTAACCAGGGAACAGGAGCTGGTGGTTCAGAAGCAAGTCTAGCAGGCGGTAGTCAGCGAAGGAGATCTGTGGGGCGAAGGGTGTGACAGGGCTTGAGCTGGGGCCGGAGGGGAAGACGCTCCATGGAGCCAAACACCGGATGCCTCCTGTCTCCACCTCCGTGAGGATCCAACAAAGAGTAGCGTGGGAAAGGCCCGGCCCCGTGCTCACCTGGTCCCCCACGATGAAGGACCGGCCACCCTTGTTCTGGACCAGCAGAGTTTCAAATGGCTTCAGGTGCTTCGGAAGCTCTTTCCGGTACTGGGCCTTGACCTCCTCCTGCGGAAGGAAATGACCCCCGAGGGAGATGTGCAGCCTGGCCAAATAGAGCTGTTTCCCCTTGCTGACCACCCCGCTTGACACTAGTCTCCAGCCCCTACATACAGATCTAAGGAGCAGCAGCCGGAAAACGTGCCTGGCGAGGTCTTCCAGTCCGTCGTTCACCATGTCCACCCGTGCCGCCTCTTGCAGATCTTTGCCGTAGAGCCCTGGGTTGACAGGCAGGCAGCAGGCTCAGGTTCTTGTTCCTACACCCCCGCTCAGACCTCAGCCTGGGTCAGGACCCTACTCTCTACCCTTGCTTTGGAGGTCTCCCCTGATCACCTCATCCATTCCCACCTCCCCACGGGAAGATACTACAAGCCCGCAGGGCCACAGTCAATTGAAGCCCAGGCCTGTTTTCTGGGCCACATCTGCCACCTGGATCTGTCACACCAAGGGAAGACAAAGACTCTGGTTGTACTTTCTCTAGAAACAAGCTGGCTGGGGGCCTAGACAGCCTGGGTCATGAAGGCTGCCATCTATACACATCGTGAGAAGCACAAGGCAGACAAGAAGATGGCAGGCCAGGCCCCAGCCCGCTCTTCGGGTCCTGAACAACTCCCATTACCCATTTACCCCTAGTTTACTATGTCCTCTGGAATTCCAGGCACCCCTCTCATAAACAGGCCTAGAGAGAGCAGCCTGCCTCTGCCACCTTCCTGCCATTCCTCAAACAGGCTGAGGCCTCCTCGCTGTGACTGTGGGTTTCCCAGAGTCAGGTATGGCCAAGTTAGAAAGCCATGGGCAGGAAGGTCTGCTATCACACATAGAAACTGGTGGCCTCTTAGGAGATGTCTAGGAAAGTGACACAAGTTCAGAGGAAGCTCAGCCCCTGAGTGTGCACAGACCTCAGACAGCCCAGCACCACACTGGGAGCCTTCTGGAACCTGGGCCCTGCGCTGTCTGCTTGCTGTCCATCCAGATGGGACATTGGTGGCTGCAGGTGAGGCAAGCAAAGGCCCAGGACATCTTTCAGGGCTGGACTTGGGAACTCACCGAATGAGCGGCCCAGGTGCCGCAGGATGGCATTCGATTGGTACAGGGTGAGGTTTCCATCCTGGAACTTGGGGAGCTGCCCAAACAGCTGGGGGAACACAACTCTGTAAGGGGTGCTGAACCTGGCTGCCCGCAGCCCTAGTCACAGCGCCCTAAAGGTGCCCATCGAGGGGTAATCACTCACACAGGAAGCCTTGACTGTGCCCTGCTGCCAGGCGTCCACGGTCACCACCGTCTCCTTCAAGCTCTGGCCCTGGTCTGCTAGCAGCATGCGCAAAACCTCACAGCGCCCTGTATTGGGGTGCAGGACAAGAATGGGGTGACTACAGAGAGACCCAACCTCAGAGTATCTTGGGCGAGTTTGGGGGGATGGAAAGCTGACAAGGAATGGAAACCCCGTGGGAGCCTCGTCGGGAGGGGAGAGGTGTGGTGGTAGAGGCCATGCCCTGACAATACCTTGGAGAGCAGAGGATCCAGCCCCATAGTAGCACAAGGAAGGAAGGAAGGAAGGAAGGAAGGAAGGAAGGAAGGAAGGAAGGAAGGAAGGAAGGAAGGAAGGAAGGAAGGAAGGAAAGAAGGAAGGAAGGAAGGAAGGAAGGAAGGAAGGAAGGGTGACAGACAGGGCAACTTTCTAAGGAGCCTGCAAGGGCAGTCCTAGCCCCACCAACCACAACTGCCACGCCTCAGCCCTGCCCCCATTCGACTCTGGGACTTCGAAGTCGGAAGCTCCAGGAGCGATCCAGAGGATCCTGCTTGTGCCCTTCATCTTGAAAGCAGAGACCATACCTCGGGAGGCGAAATAGACGAGGGTGTAAGGCGGCACTAGGAGACATGGACAGAAAGTACGATGAAGGAGGACCTCACCAGGGCTGCGGGACCAAGGGCAGGGAGAAAGGTAGAAAGGCCCTGCCCTCGCTGCCTAACTCCTACTTACTGATGAGGCCTGGTGCAAGCTCAGCCAGAAGAGAGGTAACCCGGGCCCTTATATTTATAGCGAGGTCCTGCCCCCTTAGATCTTTCACCCAGTCCCAGGAATATGCACAGTCAGGGCTTTCAGTGTACAGGTTTCCTGCAAAAGTTAGGTGTGGCGGGGCAGGGCTGGGCAGCACTGCACTCAACAGCTGTTTACAAGAGGCACGAGGGCTCAACCTCACAACTTAACACACCCAAACCACATGGCTTCTAATGTCTTCAGGGGCTTGGACAGTGCCTTGAACACATGAGGGTCCCCAGCCAACAGCACATGATAGATGCTAAATAAATGCTCATAAGAATAAGGCAATGTAGCCGGGCGTTAATGGCACACGCCTTTAATCTCAGCACTCGACAGGCAGAAGCAGAGGATCTCTGAGTTCAGCCCAGTCTGGTCTACAGAGTGAGTTCCAGGACAGCCATGGCTCCAAAGAGAAATCCTGTCTAGAGAAACAGAAAGAAAGAAAGAAAGAAAGAAAGAAAGAAAGAAAGAAAGAAAGA
>NW_026592636.1:3578157-3732530 GCF_907164565.1 Psammomys obesus
GAAAGAAAGAAAGAAAGAAAGAAAGAAAGAAAGAAAGAAAGAAAGAAGGATGATAATAAAGGCAATGCCCCCCGGGGCACTCAGAGTACAAAGACAGGCCTCTGAAAATTCAAGGCCAGCTTGGTCTACTCCGAGAGCACCAAGCCTGCCAGAGCTGTGTAGTGAGACCCTGTATTCTCAAGAAAAGAAAAGAAAAGAATTAGGCTTTTTTTTTTTTTTAATAAATGAACCATCCCCTCCAGTCTAGGTGACACTGTAACAGATAACTCAGGCAGCAAAGAAGACTCTTTAGGCTTACCCGTATCACTTCCTTAAGACTAGCACTTTCCCTGTTTTATAGAGACAGAAATTGAAACAAGGCGAAGTCACACAGCTAGTAAATGGGATTTAAATGGGCTTGGTCTGGCCAGTCCCTTGAGAACCTCCTTTTTTTTGGTTTTTGTTTGTTTGTTTTTAGTTTTTGAAACTGGGTTTCTCTGTTCCTTGAGCAGCCTTGGCTGTCCTGGAACTCACTCTGTAGACCAAGCCGGAGCCAAACTCATAGAAATCCACCTGCCTCTGCCTCCTGAGTACTAGGATTAAAGGCGTGCACCACCGCCTCCAGGCTAGGAACTTCATTTTTTTAAATTGTTTTTAGTTTTATGTACATTGATGTGATGTTCTGCCTCCATGTGTAAAGGTCAGATTCCCTGGAACTGGAATTGCAGACAGGTGTGAGCTGCCAGGGGGATGCTGGGAATTGAATCTGCGTCTTTTGGATGAGCAGCCAGTGTTCTTAACCGCTGAGCCATTTTCCAGCCCAGAACATCACTTTTTAAGCCCATTTCCCCCTTTGATACCTTCTTGTTGAAGAAAAACAAAATATGTCATTTCAAAATATGCTTCTGTAACATTAAACGGACCCTTGAAGCCAGGCGTGGTGGTGCAGACTGGACTCTTAGCTGTTGTGAGCTCCAAGAAGGAAGATTATGAGTGGGACCAGCCTGGGCTGCAAAGTAAGACCCTGTCTCAAAAATAAAAACAGAGGCTGGGTGGTGTCGGCACATGCCTTTAATCCCAGCACTATGGAGGCAGAGGCAGGCAGATCTCTATGAGTTTGAGGCCAGTCTGTGCTATAAAGCAAGTCCAGGACAGCCAGGGCTACACAGAGAAACCATGTCTTGAAAAACACCAAAAAAACAAAACAAACAAAAACAGAGGGCTGGAGGGCTGGCTCAGTGGTTTAGAGCATACAGCGCTCTTGCGGAGGACCCAGGTTCAGATCCCGGCACCATGCCTTGGCACATACCACCTATAACTCCAGCTCCTGGGAGTCCACAAGCATTTACACGCACACACCCTCCACACATGATTCAAAACAAAATCTTTTGAAAGATAATAAAATAAATCAGAGCCGGTGAGAAAGGTCAGGGAAACGCCACCAAACCTGATGACCTGAGTCCAGCCCCTGAGACCCACAGCGGAAGAAAGAGCAGACCCCCAGATCCCTCTGACCCCACAACCACTGTGGCATCTTCACACTCACAATGGTAATAAAATAAACAAGCAAAAATCACCGCAAAACTGAGGCAATTAAGAACAGCAAATGGCGGAAAGGAGTTCTTCCCCTCTCCGCTTCCTCCCCTTCCTCCTTCCCTTCTTCCCTTTCTGCTTAAAGGTGAAAAACAAATCTGTGTGTGTGTGTGTGTGTGTGTGCGCGCGTGCGTGCAGGTGTGATGCAAGTATTTGTGTATATGTGTGGTGTGTGACGGGTGTGTGGTCTGTGTATGTGTGCTCTGTGTGTGTGTGGTGTGTGTATGTGATACGTGCTGTGTGTATGTATGTATGTGTGTGTGTGGTGTTTATATGCATGTGGTATGTGTATGTGTGTGGTGTGTGTTGTGTGTATTTATATGTGGTGTGTGTGCATTGTTTGAGTGTATATGTATGTGTAGTTTGGAGGACCACCTTTGGAGTATTCCACCTCTCTGAACAGGAGAACAGGTCTCACACTGGCTTGGAGTGCTGGCTGGCCAGTGAGCCCCAATAACCATCCTTTCTCCATCATGTCTGGCCTTTTGTTGTTCTTTGTTTTGTTTTAATGTGGGTCCTGGGGGTTCAGGTCAGGTCCTTGTGTTTGCAAGGCAAGTTGCTCACAGACTGAGCTATCTCCCAAGCCTGGGAAGCCAGTTGTTTGAGCTCAAGCCTCCTCAGCTTGGAGGAAACTGAGATGAAACAAATTCAGCTCTGTTCATTTCCTACAATGCATTTCTCTTGCCCATTCCACTCTGGATGCCTGCAATGGCTTTTTCACTTCCCACTGCTTCCCTATGCTTCATTTGCTGCTTGTGGAAGATGCTGCTCAGTGGAACTCCAAGCTATTGCCTGCCTTCTCTGCCCAAGTTTCCCTCTCTCTCCCTCCATCTCTCTCAGTTTCTGAAATACTTATTTATTCATCTATTCACTTATTTATCTATTTATTTTGAGGGTGTCACTATGTGACCCGGGCTCAGCAAGGTTGAGGAAAAACATTCTGTGCCCCACCCCCAATCTGTCATCTCCAAACCACTTCCTGAGCCTGCGCGTCCTTTGCCCTTTCCATCCAGGCAAGATCTGGGCATAGAGATGAACAGAACGCACAGGAGAGTCTGGGCCACCTGGCATGCCCAGGACTCCACCAGTTCCCTGACAGGGTCCCTCACTGGAGGCTCTCAGTGGGTCAGAGCCACAAGGAAAGTGAAGGTGCAGAACCATCTACTAGAACTTGGGGAAGGGGGCGCCAAGAATACCCCGATCAGGAGAAACCCAACTGACAAGGCTCATTTCTGGGAAGCACGTCCCCTCCCTTGAGCCCTCAGCTTTGTGGGGCTGGGGCAAGTGGAGGAGGTGGTGCCAGAGCTGGGCGTTCATCCCTGGCTCACAGCTGGAGGAACATCTGTCCAGAATGGAGCCGCTTACTAAGAGCTTTCATAGAAACAATCTCATTTCATCTCCCAAGCAACCCTGGGAAAGAAGTTAAGGATGAAGGGAGAGGGGTTTGTTGCCATTATGCAGATGGGTATCTCAAAGCTGTTTCTGCATTCTGTTGAAGCATCACAGACTTGGGAAAGCAGGTGCTATAGTTTGAATGGGTGACCCCAAAGTCTAAGTGTGGAAGGCTTGGTTATCAGGCTGTGGTTGGGACTGTGGTTCTCAACCCCTTGCAAGGGGGGGGGGTGATTTCTAATTACCCTTTTACAGTGGTCGAATATTAGATACCCCGCGTTTCAAATATTTACATTTTAACTCATAAAAGTAGCAAGATTAGTTATGAAATAGCAATGAAAATAATTTTTTGGTGGGGGGAGGATCACCATAACATGAGGAAATGTATCAAAGGGTCAAAACATTAAGAAGATTGCAATCCATTGTGTTAGGAGACGGTGGAACTCTGTGGGTGCTGGAGAGCTGAATTTAGGTTCTTGTGCCTGTGAGCAGGACTTCACCAACTGAGAAATTTCCACTGGAACCTAGTAGGCAGAAGTTAGGTTGTTGGGTGTATGCTCTGAAAACAACATAAAGACAATCAGTCTCTTTCTCCGCTGTGAAATGAGCAGTTTCCTCCATACATGACCCAAACATGATGTGTTGCCTCAACATAGGCCACTGAGACCATGGACTGAAACCTCTGAGATCCTGAGCCAAATGAAACCCTTTCTCCTCCTAAGTTAGTTGATTTCAGGGATTTATAGTCAAGAAAGATTACCCGACACAGAAGACCCTTTTGTGGCCATGTGGGCCATCCCTCCTTACAGAGTTCCAGGTGACTGCCTGAAGACACAGTCCTTTGGTTCTCCAAGCCCCAACTTTGGTCTGGCTCTGGGAGCACCCCAGAAGCACATCCTTGACAGTTCAATGGTCCAGGCAGCTTCCTATGTTCATCCCCAACCTCCAGACCGTGTCTGTCCACACCTGCTTCTTGGGCAACTTAAAGACATAAACAGCTTTTGTTTGTGTAAAATTCACACTTAAACAATGAATGTTCTGTGGATTTTAATGTATTCAGCACTGAGCAACTCTCACCACTGCTCATGTCCAGAGTATTGTCATTAGGCCCCAAAGAAACCCTGTGCCCGTTAGCAGTGACTCCTCATCACCAGGTCACCAAGGAGTTGCTTCTCTGGCGAGTCATATGAATGGACTTATACAGCATTTATCTTCGTCTTTCTGGCTCCTTTCGCTTTGAGTAGCATTTTCCAAAATTCATCCATGTTTGAGTATGTGTCAATACTTTATAACTTGTTTTGTTTTGTCTTTTGAGACAGTGTTCTCTGTGTAGCCCTGGCTGTCCTGGAACTTGCTCTGCAGACCAGGATGGCCTTGAACTCATATCGATCCACCTGCCTCTGCCTCCCTGAGTGCTGGGATTAACACACACACACACACACACACACACACACACACACACACACAGGAATAGACAGAGATTTTTAACTGGGGCATCAGGGCTCACACCTGTAATCTCGGCACTGACGAGTCCAAAGCAGGAGGGCTGCCTTAAGTTTGAGGCTAATCTGGGCTACATAGTGAGTTCTAGGCAAGCTTAGGCTACAGAGTGAGACCATGCTCCTCTCACTGACCCATCTCCCCACTGATGAAGGGGCTGCTCCCACCAGATGGAAGGTTCTAGAAGTAAGGCTAATCTCTTGCACTCTGCCAACCCCATCCTCTCACCTCCTGTGACCCTTCTCTTGCCTCCTGAGGGCCTCTGATCTATAGATTGACAACCCTGGACATCAGGGCCGGGACCTCAGTTCACCGAAGTCCCTGGGAGTTAACTGGGGACACCAAGATGAACTCTCTGAGGACAGCTCCAGGAATGCAAGCCAGGAGGGGCTTCTAGCCAGGAGACAAAGCCTTTGTCCCCATGGGAAACTTTTTTGTTTTTGTTTTCTGAGACAGGGTTTCTCTGTGTAGCCTTGGCTATCCTGGACTCACTTTGTAGACCAGGCTGGCCTCCAACTCACAGCGATCCACCTGCCTCTGCCTCCCTGAGTGCTGGCATTACAGGTGTGCCACACCATGCCTGGCTCTCCTCGGAAACTTTTGCCTACTGACTTTTGACTAATTACTTCCCTAGCCTCCTTGGTCTGTACTTTGAGACACATGTTTCTCGTCACTACCTACTTTCCTACAGGCAAATACAAAGTTAGGATCTTTTTCTTTCTTTCTTTTTTCCAGAGAAATCACTGAACTCACTGAGTGGTACATGCCTACAATCCCAACTACCTGACAAAAGGAAAGGAGAAAAAAAAGAAAAAAGAAAAGAAAAGAAAAGAGAAGAGAAGAAAAGAAAAGGAAAAAAAGAAATGGAAAGTCAGATTAGCTAATTAAACTGGGCGCGTTGGCCAGGGAGGCAGAGGCAGGCAGATCTCTATGAGTTTGAGGCCAGCCTGGTCTACAGAGTGAGTCCAGGACAGCCAAGGCTACACGGAGAAACCCTGTCTTAAAAACAAAACAAAACAAAACAAAACAAAAACAAAAACAAAAAAGTCAGATTAACTAACTAGACTAGCCAAACTGGAGCCGAGCCATCAGGGATCTTGCAATTAGGGCCCGTTAAAGGTAAAGTACTTTCCCAGGGGGACCCAGCCCTGTTGGCCTCTTCTAAGATCTTGCAGAGAATATGCTTTCTAGGGAATGTTTTCTAGGGATGTCCCCGCCTGGTGCAGAGAGGCTGAAGAAAGCCACATGTTGAGTCTGTGAACAATATAACAAAGAGCCCTTCCCACCTTGTCTGCCTAGTCAGGGTTCATGCACCTCTGCCTGTCCAGACCTCAGAGCTTCCTTCAGGCCGTGTTCAGAGGGCTCCCCCCTGGTGGAGGCCGCCTGCTCCCGGTCACTTTATCGGTCACCTTATTGTGTCTCCAGGATAAAGCTTCCCTCCAACAGCTTGTTGCACAATCCTGTCACCAGCTCCCAGACTCAGCGGGTTCTGAGCCGACAGTCAACAAACACCACCCTCTGATGCCCCCATCTCTTGCTGTCCATACTGATGCCCTCCCCTATCTCCCGAGGGCTCCGCCCAGTGCTGCCTGAGGACTCCAGCACCCACCCAGACACTGCCCATCACCTCGCCCAGGACTAGAGGACATCAGCAGTGCACAGGGTGGTGTACAGAGCCTTCCTCTCACCGACCTGGGCGGGTGTTCCCAAGCACAAACAGACCGTTTGGTGGCCCTTGTCTGAGTCAGGTGCACCTGAGGCTGGTGTCCTCAGGGCAGGTGGGGTCTGTTATGTGGTCCTGGCTGAAGGCCTGGGACTAGATTCCACCTGGGGCTGGTCTAAAACTCACTATGGAGCCAAGAATTTGGTTCTTCTACATCCTCTCCCGGGTGGGTACTTCAGAGGTACTCGACACTATGCTCAGTGTATTCAGTACTGGGATTTGAACCCAGGGTCTTTCTGCATGTCAGACAAGCCCTCTACCAAGGGAGCTAAAGGCCCAGTCTCTCTCTTTCTTTTACCTCCTCCCCTGGCCTTGATGTTTGCAAGCTAGTCACTGAATGGATGATAGAGTCGGCAGCTCAGATGGCAGCCACGCCATGGGATCTGGTTCCCTGGGACACAGGCCGGTGCAGAGGGCAGGTGAATAAATGATGAGGGGCCTGCAGCAGGCCAGCAGGCCACAGCTGACCTCATTCTAAAAGTGAAGAATAAGCAGCTGTGCGGTGAGTGTCTGTGGCAAGGGGGCAGAGGGCTGTGTGGCACCTTTATCTTTATGTTCCTTGAGAGGAGCTTGCAGGTCAGAGGAGAGGTCCACACAGGAGGTGGGGAGGCAAAGGTGGGAAAGAGAGGTGTCTTAGGGCTCCAGGTGAGGGAGGGAGAAGCAGGTGGCATACGTTTCTAGAATCTTGGAGCCATCCTGGGAAAGGGAAGGATAGAAGAGTAGGAAGGACAGACAGATAGAGCAAGGTGAGAAAGAGCCTGTGGGTAACCGTGAAAGAGCAGAGACAGACAGGCAGACAGACAGACAGGGTCTGAGGGGAACGGAGAGAGAGAGAGTAAGGCATAGAGAGAAACTGAGGGGAACCAGAGAGAGACAAAGAAGGCCTGAGGGTCATGGGAACTGTGCTAGACTAAGACAGAGATAGTAGCAAAGGCCAAGGCAGACGGAGAGTGATCAGGATATAAAACAAGAACATGCTAGGGCAACCAACCAGAGCTGTGCAGGCAGGACATGGGGAGCGAAGGAGGCCAGTCAGCTTGGGAGCCTGGCCACCTGGGCCATCAAGGAGCCCCAGGGTGTAGTCTGTGGTCCTATGAAGTCTGAAAGGTGGTCTAGGAGGAAGGTGAAGATTTCAAAGATGGACTGTGGGAGAGGCAATGGAAGAAGGGAGTGACCTTAGGGGAGTAAGGCTCTCCTAACCCCCCAGAGCCAGAAGGGAAATGTATCCACAGCTCCCACTGAGCCATCTACCTACAGGTTGAGGAGACCCAGCCAGAAGAGAGAAAGTACCCCATCGGTGTCCATGGCCCTGCCCGAGGGCCCAGCAGATGGCAGCCTCCCTGAAGGGGACTCCAGCCCATCCGCAGGCACTCCAGGACCCAGCCAGGACCTAGCCAGCCCCATTGCCCGCAGGCGGGCCCTCCTCCGTGAGCTGGAGGCCCAGGTGCAGGCTGCCTACGGGCAGGTAAGACTGTCCTTTCCTAAGGGACTCCATGTCCCAGCTGGATGTGAAACTGACCCAGGAACAAGTCCATACACAGGTGACCAGAGTGGTCAGGAGAAATGAAGGGACCCATCTGCCAGCTCTGTTGCTACAGTGCCGAGGGCTGTCCCTTTATGTAAGAGGTCAAGCCAGTACTAAACGGAGACAGGGTCCTGGCATCGATGGACAGGACTTCAGACTGGACCAAGGGGAAAGCAGGCAGGCTCTCTCCGAGGACTTCATCCTCCAGTCCCAGGTTGCCACTCTGGGAGAGTTGGAATCCAGCTGGTACTGGTTCCGGGTGCCTGCTTCCTCCCTAGGGATCCAGGCCTGCATCCCCATCCAGGTACTGACTGGGGGAAGTTAGTGCAAGGCTGAGAGAAGGGTTATCGAGGGTGTTCAGAAGATCTTCCTCAGGAAGATCTGGGAGGCTGTGGCTTCCAGGGGGCCTTGACTCTGAGTAATGCCCCCCCCCCAGATACTCAAAGATAATCCCGGATTGGATTAGGGCCCAAACCCCGGGCCCAGGGCCACCCGCCTGCCCACCCGCCCCTCATCTTGCCCACAAAACCCCATGAAAATCCTCTCCAGCACTCCCAGGCTGTCCCTGGAAACAGCAGGAGCCTGGCAGAATCCACGGTGTCCTCTCAGGACTCGGGGCCTGGCATGGTTCAGAGACCCATGGGAAACTGTGCCAAGCGGCCATGGCGCCGGGGGCCTAAGGTAGGAAGGCGGAGGGGAGACAGAAGGACAGAAGCCTGGGTAGCCCCATGCATTGGTCAGGTAGTAGCCAGAGACCTGGGGGGGTGGTTACTGGGCTGCGTTAGAGGTGGGGTCCAGAGGAGAGGAGGGGACATTTGTATGCTCCTCTTGAAGAAGATATTTTCCCAGACTTCTTCCAGTCTTGGCTAGGTCTCCCCTGCTAGGTTGATAGGCCAGCTGCCCATTCTGTGTAGGCCCTACTCTCTCAGCCTTGGCTGTGGGGACCAGAGGTAGAGAGGCCAGGTCTTGCTCTGCCTCAGGCTTCCTCAGTGACCTGGCCAAGACCCTCTTCTCTTCTGGACTTTAGTTTACCCAACTGAGCAATTGAGGGTGAACTCTTCCAGCCTAGAGTGTCAATGGTTCTTGTAGCTAGAGGCCCCTCCCCCTCTGTCAGGTGCTGGGCTCCAGAGAAAGCAGCAGCTGATGAGGACTGGAGTGGGGCTGAGGGAGACCGGGCTGCAGGTATTGCTTCGGCTCATGGCTGACTTTGCCACAGGAACGCTGGCAGTGGCCTGGATCCCCCCTAAGGGGCTCCCGCCCCAGCCCTGACCCCAGAGCTGAGGAGCAGGAGGGCATGCAGGGCTACTCAGTGCTCGGGAGCCTGGTGGGGCCAGCATGCATCTTCCTCCGACCCAGCATCGCCGCCACCCAGCTCGTATGTACGGTCACCCTCTGCCAGCCTGCTGCCGTGGTCCCTTAGTCTCATCACTTCCGAGTAGAAGGGAAGGCTAGAGAGGACGTTAGAGGAAAGACGAGAGGCCCAGGGGTGGGGCAGGGATGCGGAGGGGAGCCCCCAGGGCCATACCAGGCATAGGGATTGGGTGGGGACCCTAGAAACAGCCGCCAGAGATTTGTGGGTGTAGCCCAGTGTCGGAGCACTGCTTACAGCAAGCTGGGTCACATCCCCAGCACTATAAAATCAGAATAGGAAGTGCTTCCAAGGAGAAGCGGGCTAGAGAGATGGGAGGGTCCTCAGGATGGGGGGGGGGCAGAGGCCGGTGGCAGACCTGCAGTGACACCGAGGCCAGGTGGGTTGAGGTTCTGTCTGACTCTGGGATCTACCTCTGTCAGAAGGAGCTATGTACCTCCGAAGTGTGGGGACAGGGGTCCTGGGGTCCCCAAGACACCCAGAAAGGTGGACAGGTTTGGGAAGAATAAGGCACAAGCCTTGGGTGTGCTGTGGGGGTGTCTGGATGACAAACCACAAGAAACGGAAGGAAGGTGCTGAGGCCTGGCTGAGCCAGAGAACCCCTAACCCATGTGTACTCTACAGGACCGGGAGCTGAGACCAGAGGAGATCGAAGGTAAAGGGTTCGGGGGTTGGGGGAGCTTGATGAGGAGGCATTCGGGATAGAGATTAGAAGCTGGGGCCTCTTCAGGGCTGAAGAGGAGCAAGAAGGCCATGGGGAGGAGACTGGGTAGGGGGAGGTGGAAGCCCTCCCTTCTGTTGCCAGCTCCTCGGTCTCAGTGACCGCACTGGTCAAGGGCTTCTTTCATATCTGTCCACCTGGCTGACACTTCCTGGCTGCCCATTGCGGGCCTGGCCCCTCGTTGAGCACCAGGAAACCCTGCTAACCGGATAGATAAGGTCCCCACCCTCTGGAGCTAGCTATGGCTGCAGCTATGTAGAGCACTCTTAAAGAGACCAACAAACTGGCTGTGAGGGAGAAACGAGCAGGGAAGTCTTCCTGGAGTAGGTGATACCGAACCAGAGGAGAAAGGAATGCAGCCCCCCTGAGGTCGTAGCTTTTCTGTCTCCGGCCCCCTCCCTCCTTCCCTTCCTCTCTTCCTTCTCTTTTTAATCACCTAGAAGAGAGAGTGACACACGCTAGATGCTAGGTAAGCATTTGACAAGTGAACACAGTTTTAATGCCACCTGTGCAAAGGCCCTGACGTAACAAATAGGAACTGAGGTTTAACAGCAAGAAGGGACTAGAGCAAAGGGAATAGATGGGCTGGTCCCAGCTGGCAGCCCAGGGAGGGTTCTGGGAAAGGACTAACCTCACCCTGCCCGGCAGAGCTGCAGGTCGCCTTCCAGGAGTTTGACCGAGACCGGGATGGCTACATTGGCTACCGGGAGCTGGGGGCCTGCATGCGGACGCTGGGCTACATGCCCACGGAGATGGAGCTCATTGAGATATCACAACAAATCAGTATGTGCTTCAGACCCGGCCCAGCCGTCGGCACACAGGGAGGACAGCCCCATCTAAGGCCGCGAAGGAGGGGACCAGGGACCAAAGGGAAGGCAGTGGGTTCGGGAAGGTAGGCCAGGTGCTAAGCCGGGGTCTGATGGAGGACGTGCCCCCAGGTGGTGGGAAGGTGGATTTTGAAGATTTTGTGGAGCTGATGGGCCCCAAGCTGCTGGCAGAGACGGCAGACATGATCGGCGTGAGGGAGCTTCGAGATGCCTTCCGGGAGGTGCGTCTCGCACCTGGAAGGGGTGGAGGGTGGGTGAGACTGTGGGGCCGCAGAGAGTGAGTGGCTGAGTGGGGCTAGGACCCCGTCAGTGACGCCATGCCGCCGTCAATGCTGCCGCAGTTTGACACCAACGGCGACGGCCGCATCAGCGTAGCGGAGCTCCGCGCAGCCCTCAAGGCTCTGCTGGGGGAACGCCTCAGCCAGAGGGAGGTAGATGAGATACTCCAAGACGTTGACCTCAACGGAGATGGCCTGGTTGACTTTGAAGGTAACACCTCCCCTGCTTAGCCACGTGTGCCCTGAAAGAGTCTGAACCAGGGGTACCCAATCGTGACCCCCTGAGGTTAAATATCAGATATTTACGTGACGATTCATAACAGTGGCAAAAATTACAGTCATGAAGTAGCAACAAAATAATTTCATACTTGGGGGAGGGGGAGGCTCACCACAACACGAAGAACTGTATGAAAGGGTCGCAGCCTTAGGAAGGTTGAGAACCACCATTTCTGAACAGTTCTACTCCCTGCTGGTGAGAACTTCCTACAGTTCTCAGGAAAGCTAAAGTGCTGACTTGGGAGAAGGAAATAGGGAGAGCCAAGACTGAGGCAACTCTAGGCAACTGAGGCCCCTCCCACCTGATACACAGAGATGCCCTTCATGGTCTCCTCAAGCATACCCTAGTCCACCCCCAGCAGGCAGATCTGCCTTATCCCTAATGGGGTTAGGAGGGCAGAGCTAAAACCTCGCTTTTGTCCTGGCAGAATTTGTTCGGATGATGTCTCGATGAGCCTGGGTAGAAGCCAGAGTGGACCAGCCTGGAGGATCACAGCCTCCGAATTGCAGAGGATCCCATATGCTCGTTGAAGCTCATTGTGTACAGGACTGTGAACCTCCTCCCCATCCCTGCCTGGCACAGTGCCCTCTTCCCTTACCACCCTGGACCTCTCCCTGGTTTTCTGGCAATAAAGCATCTTCTTGTGGGGAAAGAGTTTTCCCCTACTCGCTAATCCTGGAGGCCTGGCATCTGACCCCAAAAGTTAAGTCCTGGAACGGGGCTAACTACAAGTAACTTCAATTGTGAGCTCCGGGAGCCTGGGGATCCCCCTCTTTTACCTTTCTGGATTCTGGGCCCAGCCCAAAGCAAGTGCCAAAAGATAGCTCTGAGCTGGGCATGGTGACACACACCTTTAATCTCAGCACTCAGGAGGCAGAGGCAGGCAGATCATTGTGAGTTCAAGACCAGACTGGTCTACAGATTGAGTTCTAAGACAGCCAGAACTATACACAGAAAAACTCTGTCTCAAAAGGAAAAACAAAACAACAACAACAACAAAACATCTTTAAACTGGTAAAACACACACACACACACACACACACACACACACATCAGGGCTTCTGGAATTCTTTGCTTGAAGTTCCCAGCCCTTCTCTCAGCTCTGTCATACATATTCCTGCCACAGCCAGGGAGGGGTGCCACTCAGGGTTCAGCCTTCCGAATCCAGAAGGGAGATAGCTGGCAGAAGGGCCCAGGAAGCACATCGGTCTGAAGGCTGGGACTTTTTTCCTCAGAGAGCCCCGAGTACTTCCTGAGTACAGGGGGCAGGAAACAGGACTGGCCAGCCCTGCCCATTTCAAGGCCCCTCTAATGGACAATATGTGTTGGTGAGCCTTATAGGTCTGCATACAGCAGAGGACCTGCCTGTCAGGAATCAGGGCCTCCTTTCCTAACCAGCTGCCTGGTTCTTCACTAGTATCCCTAACCTAAACCTCCACTGTACTAGAGACTCACATTTCTACACATGCTCTAACCCCGGCATTCAGAAGGCCAAGGCAGGAAGATCAAGAGTTTAAGGCTAGCCTCAGCTATATAGTGAAACCCCGACTCAGAAAGGGAGAGGAAGGGCAGCCAGTGTGGTCTTGCCCAGACAGGGAGCTCCAGGTTCGGCGAGAGGCCTGGTCTCAAAAAGTAAGAAGGAGCTGGGTATTGTTGTGCACACCTTTTATCTCAGCACTCAGGAGACAGAGGCAGAAAAATCTCTGTGACTTTGAGGCCAGCCTGGTCCACCTAGCAAGTTCTAAAAATAATGAGGAGGAGGAAAGTGATTGGGGGAAGACATCAGCTGCCAATCTCTGACTCACACACAAAATGGTTAGGAGTTGGGGCCACATTGGCCCTCCCAAGGCAGTCTCAGGTAGAGCAAGCAGGAAGCCCCCAGTGCCCTGAGCGGCAGCCTGGAAGCTGGACTCTGAGGTGTCAGCGCTGGCTTCAGCAGCCTCAACATCACCCAGCCTACGGATCCCAATTAATCCTTAATCCTCAATTAAGTGATCTGTACTGCCAAGCCTCCAGCCTCCAGCTCTGCGTTGCCTGAGCCCCATGGCTTTTCGAGAAGCTGGCACAGATGGCATTATCCATGAGAAGATATCTCTGCAAAAGCTGGGGGTGGCAACCACCACAGTTGAGGGAAAAGCAAGTGTTAAGGTCTTCTTGCCAAAGTCTGCTGCCAACATCTCTCTCTGCTTTGGCAGGTTTCCAGGGTTCAGGATCTGAGATCTGGGATGGGCTGTGGAGTCCCTGTTGGCTTTATCTCTTGGGTCGTCTAGCTGATAGCAACCCAAGATGGATCAAGAAGGATAATTGAAAGAAGAAAGGGGGGAGGGAGTCCAAGTTTCCTTCTTGAGGGCTAAGTACCGGCTACGCTGCTGCTAAGGAGGAAAACTTAAACTGACCATTTTTTTCTCTGACTAGAGTTGTAAAAGGTGGCTTCTAGCCAAAACTGCAAGGTGTTGTAAAATTGGTCTCTTTGATCTGAGATTCGCTCCTGCGCAGGCCGCCTCCACAGGCTAAAGTAAACTTCAGGCTGTTTATCTGATAAGGCTGATAGTTAGGTCCTGAATCTACTCACTTACTTGTGAATCAATAGGAAAAGGAAGAGAGGAGAGAAAGTAAGCTATGAGCACTCATGCACACATGCTCAAGGGAAAAGGGTGGAGGAAGTTTAAAACTTTTTTTAATTTTAATTTTTTGTATTAATTACAGTTTATTCACTTTGTATCCCAGCTGTAGCCCCCTCCCTCATTCCCTCCCAATCCCACCCTCTCTCCCTCATCTCCTTCCATGCTCTTTTCCAAGTCCACTGATAGGGGAGGTCCTCCTTCCCTTCCATCTGACCTTAGCCTATCAGGTCTCATCCATCGGGAATGGCAGCATTGTCCTCCTCTGTGGCCTGGTAAGGCTGCTCCCCCATCAGGGGGAGTTGATCAAAGAGCCAGCCACTGAGCTCACTGAGATAGTCCCTGTTCCACTTTCTCAGGAACCCACTTGGATACTGAGCTGCCATGGACTACATCTGTGCAGGGGTGCTAGGTTATCTCCACGCATGGTCCTTGGTTGGAGTATCAGTCTCAGAAAAGACCCCAACTTTAACTTCAACTTCAATGAATTTCCACAAACTTACATATGAAATGATGTTGATTATCGCCAGCATCTCCTCTGCAGAAACTTCAGCAAGTTTAGGCTGCTGGTTCCATAGTATCAGCCCATATGTATATACACATAAACAAACAATCAGACACTTAGACCTGTACATATTCATACACACATTCAATGGGCAATACAAAAGGAGCTCCTTACATACAGACAGCTGACATACACTCATGTAACATGTACAAAAAACAAACAGATGGACATATTTACATGTAAACACATATCTAAACACATATTTACAACTCATGGATGAAGCAAATTCCAGCAGGCTTCCATTCTTGTGGGCTTTCATTAATGTTTATTGTCTGGTCTCAGCTTTATACTTCTGAGACAAAGGAATTACCTCATAGTCAAAAAGGTAATTAATCACGAAAGCAGATGAATTCTGAAATGAAACTGGTTGCATGTTTTAAAACTAAACATTTCTTATCTACTTATCCATTACATAAGTTCATAGTGAGTTCAGACTGACAAAGGTTGACAAGGCCTAAAGCTTAACAGGATCTAAAAGTTCTAAGAATATATGTCTTTTCAATTAGAATTGACCTGGCTACACATTTTCCAGCTATCTCTAAGTTTATAGTGAGTTCAGGAAAATAATTTTATCTGTCTTTCATTCTAAGAAACAAGGTAAATTTAAAATGATAATATACAATGTCATTGAACTCAATGGCTGGCTCTTTGACCTAACCCCCTCCCCAAGGGAGGGAGCAGCCCTGCTAGACCACAGAGGAGGACTTTGCAGCCAGTCCTAAAGATACCTGATAAACTAGGGTCAGATGAAAGGGGAGGAGGTCCTCCCCTATCAGTGGACTTGGGAAGGGGCAGGGAGGAGATAAGGGAGGGAGGTTGGGATGGGGAGCTGGATACAGCTGGGATACAAGGTTAATAAACTGTAACTAACATTAAAAAATTAAAATTTAATAAGAATATATGTGTCATAAGGTGACAAGGTATAAGAAATTATAACAAAGCAATTTATATTTAATGATATCAAGATTTAGAGATTTATTAATTTAATTTAGACATTTATTGGTAGCCCCATCATCTTTTGGGTTCATGAGAAGTTTAAACCAACTAGCCTATATTTATGGCATATACCAGGATTCATGGTGTCATCTGGAGTAAAGGCTATCTGAGGCTACAAATCTCCCTTAAGCCTGTCTCCTAGTGAGGCATCTGGATGTCCACCAAGTTATTTATTGCAGCTGTAAACTTTCTAAAATTGTTTAAGAAGTTCTAAAGCAGTTTGACATTCGAAATTGTTTGAATCAAATCAGGAATTCCATAATCAGGAGTGAATTCATTTGAACAGCAGCACATCTTCCATAAGACGCCACGGGGAGTTTGTTCAACCAGAGTGGGTAAATACCCAGAAAGTGACGATTCACACCACACCAGACTTTAGAGAGACGCAGCAGGGCACACATGGTGGGGCTGCCAGAGGCTGGAAGCAGTTCTGGGGTGCATCGAGGTACAGACCTTGCAAAACACCAGATCCCCGTCCAGATGGCCCGCCCGCCTAATGAGCTCCTTTGACAGAATGGCTCCTGAGAAGCAAGCAGGGTCAGCTGCCCGCTGCCCCCCTGCCACCCATCCGCCTCTGTGGGTGGATGGTGAAGGCCACCGGAGAGGGTCTTAATCACAATGTGTCTGCTCACACTGCAGGTGCTCACGGGTCTCCCAGATGTTCTGTGTGCCCCCACCCCAAAAGAGCCTCTAGTCCACTGTCCCAAAAGATCTCAGTTGGAATAGGTCAGGGCTAGGAGGGGAGCCAGCGACAGGCAGAGGCTGTGGGGAGCCTGGGTTCCCAGACACTCACGGATGCACGCACTTTCAAGTTTGCTCATTGACAGATATTCAGTGTCTTCTAGTCACCCTCATAGAATCATAGAAAACAGTCTCTCTCTCCTAAAAACACTGCCTAAATAACCCGGCTCTATCCTAGACCCCTTAGCAACCCCCTGACCACTAGTCACCTGTCAGTCTTCTGGCAATTTCCCTTTTCTAGCGAACTGCACAATCGGAATCATACATACTGTAGCTGTTTCCGGCATGTCTTTCACTGAGCACCGTACACTTAAGACTTATCTCTGTCGAGGGGGCCGCTTGCTGCAGGCACCCCTATGATGTGCAAGGATGGGGTGGAGAGACAGGCAATGACAGGACATCTGGCAGGAGTCCCAGGGAGGGTCCAGCACTGGTAGGGTGGCAGAAGCCAGAGCCCTGGCACCAGACCAAGGACTCATCGCAATGAACATTTGCAAGTGAAGATGTGTGGACAAGAGAGTATTCTGTGAGACACTACATACAGCTTCTACCACTTGATGCTTTTTGCAGCCAGTCCTAAAGATACCTGATAAACTAGGGTCAGATGAAAGGGGAGGAGGTTCTCCCCTATCAGTGGACTTGGGAAGGGGCAGGGAGGAGATAAGGGAGGGAGGGGAAATGTTTCAAGGGCGGAGAGCTGATACGAAGAGGCAAAGTGATGATCGGGATTGGGGTGCATGATGTGAAATCCACAAAGACTCAATAAAAAGTAAAAAAAAAAAAAAAAAAAAAGATGTATCTATGTTGTGTGGGACTGCAGAGAGATGGCTTGGCAGTTAAGGGCACTCACTCCCTGGCTGCTGGTCTAGAGGACCAAGCTCTATTCCTAGCACCCGTAAGGAAGCTCACTCTTTTTTGGCCCCAGGTGGCATTAGGCGTGAATGTGCTGCGTGGACATACATGGAGGCAAAACACCAATAAATATAAAGTACTCATTAGGGGCTGGAGAGATGGCTCAGCGGTTAAGAGCGCTGTCTGCTCTTCTAGAAGTCCTGAGTTCAGTTCCCAGCAACCACAGGGTGGCTCACAGCCATCCATACAGGGCTCTGATGGCCTCTCCTGGCGTGCAGGTGTACATGCAGATAGAGCACTCAGATGCAAAGTAAGTAAATAAATCTTTAAAAAAATAAACAAAATACTAATTAAAATTAAAAATATTTTATGACATTTTGATGCTAGATATATGATCTCTATCTGTTGTGGGATAAAATTCCGTTGCATGGGTATACCACATCAAGTCATCAAGTCACCTGTTTTTGTTTTCTCTTTGTGTCTTTCTGTGTAGCTCTGGCTGTCCTGGAACTTTCTATGTAGACAAGACCGGCTTCAAACTCAGAGCTGGGCTTGCCTCACCTCCCCAGCGCTGGCACTAACCGTACGAGCCAGGGCACCCACCTGTTCCTATCCACCCATTTCTAGGGTGTTCTAGTTTGGAAGTTACTTTTGAGACCGAGCCTGGCTATGTACCCCAGGCTGACCTCAAACCCACGGTGATGGACCCAGGTCACTGAGCCTGAGCGCACGGATTCCAGGAGAGTACCACACACCCGCCTCTAAAGCTTGAACCTTGAATGTCTCCCCCCCATAGGGCCACGTGTTGAAGGTTCGGGTCCCTCAGCTCATGGCACTCTTACAAGGAGTGATGGAAGCTAGGGTGTGGGTCTCCTAGGGTGAGGGCATGAGCCAACTGTCCTTGAAGGGGAGAGGCAGTTCCTGGCTCTTCTACGTCGTTTTTCACCTCTCATGAAAGTCTCACAGCCGTGAACGAGTACCCTCTGACATAGGCCCCAGCCAGGGTGGAATGGCCATGGACTGAAACCCGAAGCCACGGAACACAGCCAGCCTCCCTGCGGCCCACGGTCTGCGGCAGCCTGTCACTCCCGGCAGTGGAGCCCTAGGTGACACTCATCTGCACTGCTGCCGTCGGTCGCAGGCGCATGTTTTGCAGGGACAGACATTTTCAAACCGGTTGCGTCAACACCCAGGAATACATTTTCTGGGTCATTGTGCTAAGACTCTAATCTTTTGGGAGAGCTGCTGGAGTGTCTTCAGCAGTGGCTGTGCCGTTCTGCCTTCCCACCAACTGCGCAGAACAGCTCCTGCCAGCGCTGCGCCGATGTCCTTGTCAGAAACAAGGTGTAGAGGCGTCTCTCTCATGGTTAATCCATTCCTTTCTTTTCAGCATTCTACTATAAAACTCTCCAAACATAGTGTGTGACCCCAGCCTTTAATGGCGGAGCCATCTCTCCAGCCCTAAAACTTTACAAACATAAAGTGGGGGGAAATGTACAGAAGTACAAATTGGAGCCAGCAAAATGGCTCCATGGGTAAGCCATTACCTGAGGCCATACGTGGGACCCATATGGCAGAAGAAGCCAACAACTGCCTGCATCCTGCCAGCTGTTTTCCAGACATCACACATGCACCATGACACACACACACACACATACACACAGAGCCCCACAACACACACAATAAATGTAAAAAAAAAAAAAAAAACACCGTAATTTTAAAAAATTTGAAAGGGAGCTGGGCACAGTGGTGCAGGCCTGTAATCTCAGCACTCAGGGAGGCAGAGGTAGGCGGATCTCTGCAAGTTCATGGCCAGCCTGGTCTACAAACTGAGTCCAGGACAGCCAAGAGAAATCCTGTCTCAGAAAAAAAAAAACAAAAAACAAACAAACAAACAAACAAACAAACAAAAACCAACTTTGAAAGGGAGTGGAAAGATGGCTCAGTGGTCAAGAGTGCCTGCCTATCACTCCAGAAGACCTGAAGTCAATCCCCAGCAGCCATCTTGGGTGGCTCATAACTGCCTGGAACTCCTCTTAGGGCCTCCTCAGGCACTTGCCCTGACCTGCACATACCAACACACACACACACACACACACACACACACACACACACACAAATTAAAAATAGAACACATTGTAAAAAAAAAAAAAAGCAAAAGAAAACCACTGTCAGCTATTAATATAAAGTTATAGATGGTTGAATGGGTCAGCCTTCGACATAAACTGGGCCTCATCTGGAAGATGTCCTTATTGGAAAGTTTCCACAAATGCACAGGTAAGACAGGTATGGTGACTCACACTGTAGTCTAAGCTTAAGAGGCAGAGCCAAGAGGATTGCTACAAGTTCAAGTCTAGCTTGGGGTATATGGGAAAATCTTGTTTCAAAAACAAACACAAACGTCAAAGCTGGTGAAATGGTTCAGTGGGTAAAGGGTACTCATTCTGCAAGCACGGGGAGCTGAGCTTGGATCCCTTGTGAATACATGTATAAAAATCCAGGCATGGTTCAGTGTTCCTGGGACCTCCAAAATGCAGGGGGTGTGGGGCTCAGTCAAGTGGATCCTGAAATGTGCGCTTCTGGTTCAGTGACACTCACTGTATCTCGAGGTGATGAGGCAAACAGCACAGGGTGAAGATACTTGACATTTTTCTCTGTTCTCCTCAGGTATTCACATAGACTTGAGCACACACACATTCCCATGCATGCAACACACACACACACACACACTCCCAGGCCTGGGGAAGGGTCCCCTTGACAAACTGGTCAGGAGGCCTTTGCCATCTTCCCCCAAGTAAGCAGAGCCTGGTCTTCGGGTAGACCACAGTTGTCTCCTCTGCCTTCTTCAGGACGCTGTGCCCCTCACTAGAGGACCCACTCTCTGGAGGGGGAGCATCTGAAATTGCCGTACTACAGAGTTGGGCCCCATTCTCACCTCCCCCAGGTGTTAGGGGCTGAACGTTTGTGTGTTCCCTTAAACTCAGATTTCCGTTAGTTCCCACTGTGGTGGAATCTAGAGGTAGGTCTGGGAAAAAGGTCAAAGGGCAGGGCTCTTACCTAGAAACACTGTGTGGGGCCAGGAAGAAAGCCCACATCTGGAACCCAGGAAGCTGGTACCCTGACCTCAGACTTTTAGCCCCTAAGCCCTGCAAAAATAATCTTCTCAATTTAAACTATCAGCCCCTGGTATTTTGTTTCTGGATATTAGTGGGCCCCAACAAATGAGCATATGGAGCAATGGAGAAAGCAGGAAGGCTTAAGGTTGAAGGGAGGGGGACTGGCCCATTCCTAAAAGAATATTTCACAGTTACTCCTCCTCACCCACTCCCCCTGGGGGCCTTTCCACAGTGCAGTCTTGTTGGCATACTTGGGTGACCTGGACAGCACTTCATTTTTTGAGACAGGATCTGTGTAGCTCAGGCTGGCACTGAATTCATGATCCTCCAGCTTCAGCTGAGGTTCCAAGCTCCTACCACCACGCCCAGCCCTTATTTTAATTATGTATTAGAGAATTCTGAAGAGGCATTGATTAAATGCTCTTTTTTTAATTTGAGGTTTTTTTGGTTTGTTTTTTTAAGTCTTAAAAGGTGGCTCAGCGGTTAAGAGCACTGTCTGCTCTTTCAGAAGTCCTGAATTCAATTCCCAGCAACCATGTGGTGGCTCACAATCATTTATAATGTGATCTGATGCCCTCTTCTGGCATGCAGGTGTACATGCAGTGGAGCATTCACAGAGAACTAAATAGATCTTTAAAAAAATTTATTTAGCTGGGAATGCATGCTTTTAGTCCGGGCACTCAGGAGGCAGATCTCTGTGAGTTCAAGGCCAATCTGCTCTACATATCAGGTTGCACTGTTTAGCCAAAGCTAAATAGCGACACCTTCTCTCAGGGGAAAAAAAAAAAAATATGTCTAGGGTGTTTTGCCTAAATCTATGTTTGTGTACTACATGTTTGCTTGGTGCCCAGGAAGAACAGAAAAGACATTGGTCCACTGGAAACACAGTTCCAGATGGTTCTGAGCCACTGTGAAGGCTGGGAATCTAAGCTGGGTCCTCTGGGAGAGCAACGCATGCTCTTACCTGCTGAGCCATCTCTCCAGCCTCTTATTCAGTTGTGTGTGTGTGTTTTAAAGTGAGTTGGGGGCTGAACAGATGGCTCAGCAGTTCTGCAGACAGACATGCAGGCAAAACACTCATATACATAAAACAGGTTAAAAAATTTAAGTAAATTGATTTTAAGGAAATAGGAACTCGATGGCCAGACCCATGAAGGAATTTCATTAATGGATAGAGCAATCAACCCCGACTCGGTCCATATGGAGTCCATTCTCATCTCCACTCCTCTGCCCACTTACTAGTTTACTTTCCAGGGCTTACTGTCTCCACGGTTCAGATGAGGACACAGGCATATTAAGGAAAGAAACTCTGTGGCCTGTGATCGAAACCCCTAGCATTTGGGAGGTGGAGGGTCAGGAGTTCAAGGTCATCCTCGCCTACCCAGGGTGTTCGAGTTCAGACTGAGTGGACTACTTGAGACCTTGTCTCAAATCCCACCCGACCCTCCAAAAGGAGAGCCCACAGGGAAATGAGGGGCGGAGAGTTCGCCCAAGGACCTTGACCTTCCTCCAAGCAGCCCTGGATGGCGGGACGCCCTGTCACTGTGGAGGAGGTGGGGGACTTAGAGTCAGGTCTTGAGCGGTCCCAAGAGTCAAACCAACCCAGAGAAAGAGAGTGGTAATGACTTTTGGTGAGGGACCCGTTGTCATGGGAACACAGGCCTGAGGCGCGCGCATGCGCACGGCCAGCAGGAAGGGGGCGCCGAACCGGTGAAAGGTGACGTAAAACGCTCGGGGTGGGGCGGAAGGCTCGCCCGGTGGGAGCCGCGGCCTTCGGTGTCCACAGCGGAGGGAGGGCGCGAGGGAGGGCGCGAGGCGGCGGAGACGGAGTGCGTCCGGAGGCCGGCCACACGCCGCCGGAGCAAGCCGCGGGGATCAGGCTGGCCCGCTGCCGAGGCCCCGCCTCTCGGACCTCGGGACTAATCGGATTGAAAGCGCGCCGGCCCCGGGCCCCGAACTCGCCAATTGAGGAGGACGGCGGTCACCGCCCAATCCGGGGCAGACAGGTGCGAGGTCCGGAAGGTGGAGGCCAATCGGGAGCGGTTGCGGCCTGCCGGGGCAGGGCTCAGCCAATGAGGAGGCTTGAGTGACAGCCGGGCGCGCCAATCGAGAGTGAGGAGCGGCCGTGCCCGCCCGCCCTTCCGGCCGGAGCTCTATTTACCAGGGGTGTGCAGCTCGCTTGCCAATCGGAGTGCGCCGGAGCGGCCGGACAGCCAACCCCGGAGGAGTGGCCGGCTGGCAGCCGCCGCGCCCAGGAGTTGGGATGTCCTACAAACCTATCGCGCCGGCCCCCAGCAGTACCCCCGGCTCCAGCACCCCCGGACCAGGCACCCCGGTCCCTACAGGTGAGCTTCCAACTCCATCCCTGCTCGCCTTGTCCGGGCAGTCGAGTTTTGCAGTACGGGGCCTGCTGGGCGAGCCTTGCTCGGCCTCAGTTTGTTGGCCAGAGAAGTGGGCGTGGTCACGTAGCGATCGTAGGTGGAGCGCTGCGGGGGGGGAGGGGGGAGGAAAGTGTCTCTGAAGTTGTTCGGCGTGGAAGAGGCATGCCTTTGGGGATGATCAGGCGGGCGGTCCTGGGTTTGGAATGCTGCGATGAGGCCCTTGTCACACTCTGACCTCCTAACCTGTGCTGTTGCAGCCGGAAGTGTCCCGTCGCCGTCGGGCTCAGTGCCCGGAGCTGCGGCACCTTTCAGACCACTGTTTAATGACTTTGGACCGCCCTCCATGGGGTATGTACAGGTGAGTGTGGCCAAGAGCTTGCTATGGATGGGGACAGGCGATCCCCTCAGTGTCTGAGGTCACTTCTCTATTTTTCTTTCTTTCTTTTGACACAGGCTATGAAGCCCCCCGGTTCCCAGGGCTCTCAGAGCACCTACACGGACCTGCTGTCTGTCATAGAGGAGATGGGCAAAGAGATCCGGCCCACCTATGCTGGTAGCAAGAGTGCCATGGAGCGCCTGAAGAGAGGTAAGTGAAGACACAGACCCACCCTTGTTTGTTCATTAAGGCGTCTGGAGTCAGTGCAGGACTCCTGGGCCAGCCTGGATTGGGCCAGAACCTCTACTCAGGGAGGTGTTTCCAATGAACTTGAGTCAGTTTCCAAGTTGCCTGTTAACTCTGAGTGAATGTGAGGATTAGCTAAACCCTTAATCTCATCCAGCCTCATTAGATTAGAGCTGCCCTTCCTGAACCATGAAGGGGCTGGGGCAGAGTCTCCCCTGAAGGGTGGGAGTTGTGGCCATAGAAGGCTGCTGAGACCCTCTTCCCTCCCCATCCCCACCCCAGGCATTATCCACGCTCGGGCACTTGTCAGAGAGTGCCTGGCAGAGACAGAACGCAATGCCCGCACGTAACAGGAAGCGCCTTGACATCCTCGTCTGGACCTTTCTGGCCACTGCAGAGCACCTGCTTCTCCCTGGCCTTCGCCCCAAGTTGCTTCCTCTCCTGGGCTTCCTGTCCTGTGTCCCTTGGTGGGCGCGCTCCAGGAACCAGGCAGCAGGTCTTCCAGTTGGCTGTACAAACTGGGCCCCTCTCTCTGCAGGAGCGAGTCCCATCCATGACCTGCTCACAGTGCTGATCCAACTGGAGCTTGCTCCTTTCTGTGGCCCCACCACATTGCACTTACTCCTTAACTTAGTCCCTCCAATAGGAGTGCAGAAGGCCTCCCTTCTGGCCTCACCTCTGGGGCTACAGCCAACTCTTTTTTTGGTGTGTCTTTTACTAAATATGCCCTTTTTGTATAAATAAAAGATGATTTGGAGTCGTTCTCTTATCTCTGAGCCTTTCCGTGTGTGGTTCCTCTGAAGAAGCCTAAGTGAGCCGGGAGGAAGGGCAAGAGTAGAGCAGGAAGTGGGGAAGGCTGCTTGAACCCAGCTTTGCTTTGCCACCTCTTTCTCTGTGCTTTCCAGCTGGGAGAGCAGCTGAAAGGCCACAATGTCAGCAGTGGGGAAGCGTGCATCTCGCAGTGCCGCCAGGGGGCAGCGCAGGGCCTCGGCTGCATCCGCAGCTGGAGGCACCTTTGGACAGCCTGAGCCTGGAGGCCCTCCCTGTGGATTGGCAGGCATGCCTGGCAGGGTGGAAATACCAGTTCACTTAACTCTCCCTTCAGTGCCCTAATGCCCCTACACTACCCTCTGCTCTAAATTGTCTTTGGAAGGCTGTAAATACACCGGGTCGCCGACTCCTCAGGCAGGCAGTTAGAGGCGCCCTTCCCCCAGCACTCGGCTTGATGCTGCTATCCACTGTCCCAACAACTTCCACCAGGATGGGTGTGGCTGCGTGAGCCAGCCCTCGGTGTTTTAGTCTGTGTACAGAGTCGGAGCACTTAGATGGGTGGCCAAATTTGAGAACCTAGCAGGCATAAGTAGGGAAGGACTTGGGCTCCATTAAGGAAATGGCCCAGAGAATTGTAATGTCAGAGGTCTGTATCTGGGTGTGGAGCTGAATAAGCCTGAAATCCCAACCCTAGGCAGAGGCAAGTGAGAGCTACTAACTTCTGGCTAACTTTGGGGTGCAGCGTTTCCGCTAAGCTGGGAGCCAGCCAAGGCAAATTCCACCTCTTCCAACACACAAGAGGGCTGCCCTGGCTAGCCAGGGTGGGAAATGAAACCGAGGATCCTAGGGCTGTCCAGGCAGCACAGAAATAAAGAACTGGCATTTGGGGACCGGCCTCTTCCCCATCTGCCTTGGACAAGGAAGGCAAGGGGCCTGCCCTTCGGCGCCGCGGGCGGGGCTGCCCCGACCCTGCTGGGGTGGGGAGGACTAGTCGGGCCCAGGAAGGGGGCGGGGCGGCCGCAGTGACGCGGTGGGGAGGGACAACAGGGGCGCCGGCGGGCAGACCGAGAGAAAGGTCGGGGCTATGGGCCGGCTCTGCGCCTCCAGAGGATCGGGCTCCATCTGGAATCCGAGGCCGGGACTGGGGGCACAACGGACTCCCACCTTGGAGCCGGCCGCCCCTGCCCGGGCCGGGTGAGGGGCGCCCGCCAGAAGGTAGAGGTGAGAGGGGACACCGGTGAGCGGGCGGGTCAGGAGCGCGCCTGGCGACCGAGGCGCCCAGCAGAGGGAAGTAGAGCCCGAGGGCCTCTCTCCCGCCTGCCCGCCGGGTGCGAGGTGGGGGTGGGAGGGGCGGCTGCGGCGGAACTGTGGCGCCAGGCCGGGACGCAGGTGGGCAGAGCGGGCCTCCCAGGGCGGAGGCCGGAGGGCTACCAGCGGACAGCGGAATGGGCAGCAGCCCGGAATGGCCAACCTCGTGGGAAGATGACGGGGTGGCGGCAAGGACGAGGGGAAAGTCGGCGCAGACCGAGAGTACAGTTCAGGACCCCGGTGGCCGCTAGGGCGGTGAAGGCGGGCGTGGAGGTCGCCGAGGGCCTTTTCCTGGCACCGAGAGCCAAGTTAGCATTAGCAGAGTCGCAGGGACGCACAGGGGATGCTCCCTGAGAGACGCCCTGGGGGACGAGGGTCTAGGTGGATGTCTGCGAGTGGGACACGCCGGACCCCATCGACTTCGGGAGGGGTGGGGGATGAAGTCGTGAAGGGGGCGGGTCCCTAAGGTTCTAGGCTTGGAGGGCGGGCGCGGCACGGAGGGATGCTGTTTCCGAAAGCGCTGGACGCGGCAGCCGTGGAGACGCGAGGATGGCCTTGCGGCGTGTCGGCCCGCGTCCGCCGCTCTGGGGGGCCCGCGTCAGCGCGCGGTTGCCATGACGACAGGCGGGCGGGGGGCGGGGGCTGCGTGGAAAAGAGGTCAGCTCTGAGCCTTACTGCTGCTCCTGGCTCCGGCGGCGGCGCGGGAGGCAACACCGGGTTCGCCTCTGCCTCCCCCGCGGCGGGCCCGGGCATGGGGTTCTTCGGCCCGAGCCCCCCGGCGGCCGCGCAGGGCTCGGTCCCGCGCACCACCGCCCTGCACTGACTGACGCGCGGTACCCTGCGCTAGGAGGAGCGGAGGCCGCACGCGGTCACCGGAGCGTCTTCAGGATGCTCGTCAAGGAGTACCACATCCTGCTGCCCATGAGCCTGGAGGAGTACCAGGTGGCCCAGCTCTACATGATCCAGGTGAGAACGCTGGGGAAGGCTGTGCTGAAGCGATGCTTCCCAGTGGAGTGGAGAAGGAATTCACAGGCCGCTGGGGGATAGTCCCCCAGCCAGTTCCGTTAGTGGGTTCTTTCTAGCCCAGAAGAGGAAAGAGAGACATCCTTTTGGGATATTCAAGTGCAAGTGTCGAACAGAAGGGCAGAAGGGCAAGAAAGGCCAGCCGGTGCTTTCCATGCATTAAATGCCCAGCCTGCACAGCCCACATATGGTCTCCTTTAATCCTAAAATCTGTAATCCTGTGGGGGAAGGGAATGCAGCCTATGAGGCGACTGGGGAATCAGGGACACTAGGTGGTAGGTAGCTTAAGCGGGAAGGGGTTCTAGGGAAAAGTGTGGAATTCTGGCGTCCCCAGGAGATCAGAAAGGAGGCATGTGGATCAGGCCCGAAAACTGTGGCAGGGTCAGGGCAGGCAGGGACTATATGGTGAGGAACGGCATCTGGCCTCGGCCGTGAGAAAGATGCTGGATCAAGGCAAGCTATCAGGGCTTGGGGGGGGGGGGTATGAGGAAGGCCTGCTCTCTAAGGCCTGTCTGTGAGGAGAGAGGACCACATCCCACCTCTTGGGGGTTGAGTGGGTCTCATTGGGGTTGCAGAGTTAGGAAAGGACAGCTGGAGGCTCTTGAAGGATACCACAGGGGCCGGGAAGAGGGTGAGCCAAGTCTGAGAGGTGTGGTCTTGGTGCTACTCCTTGAACCTACTCATCCTGCCCTACCGCCAAGCCCCCAGCCTCCGTGCACACACACATACGCTCATGCGTGCTCGTGCACGCCCCACCCCACCACATATTCAAGTGACCATCCTACCGGCATTCGGTTCCCAGCTCTCCACCCTCACCGAGCCTTCTTTTCCTCAAGCGCTCGCCATCCTCCTGTCTTCTCCCTCTGCTGCTGCTTCAGCTGTAGCAGGAGTAGGTGCTGTTTGTCAACAGATACCGGTTCTGCATCCCAACCAGTTGCTAACCAGATCAAGTGCTAGGCTGCAGAAACCCATGGGAACTGGGCAGAACCTCCCATCCCAACCCCAGGAAGTTGCAGGGATTTGGAAGGCTGTTCTGGCTGAAGAGATAGCTCAGCCGCTAAAAGCACTTGGTGCTCTTGCAGAGGACCTGGATTTTTGTTGTTGTTGTTCCCAGCACCCACACGGCAGCTCACAATCAATGAGACTACCCAGGTTCTGGGGATCCAATGCCCCCTTCAGGCACCAGATGTGTGTGTGATGCGCGCACGTTTACACAGGCAAGCCCTCACATGCTTAAATAAACCTCTTTAAAAGAAGGGTTAATGCAAAGAATCAGAACCAACCCGAGGAGCCCAGGATGTAAGCTAGGGGCTGAGTTCCCCCATTCTCTGTCCTGGGCTGCAGAAAAAGAGCCGGGAGGAGTCGAGTGGCGAGGGCAGCGGTGTGGAGATCCTGGCCAACCGGCCCTACACAGACGGGCCTGGAGGCAGCGGGCAGTACACACACAAGGTGTACCACGTGGGATCCCATATCCCAGGCTGGTTCCGGGCACTGTTGCCCAAGGCTGCTCTGCAGGTAGAAGAGGAATCCTGGAATGCTTATCCCTACACCCGAACACGGTGAGTGCGGGAGGTAGGCACAGGCTCGGGACTGTGAAGGAAACCGCGCCGCTGACACAGCAGTGATTTTTCTACTGCCCTCTGCCAGGTACACCTGCCCCTTTGTGGAGAAATTCTCCATTGAGATAGAGACCTACTACCTGCCTGATGGCGGCCAGCAGCCTAACGTCTTCAACCTGAGCGGGGCTGAGAGAAGGCAGAGGATCCTGGGTGAGGCCTTCTTGGGGCCCCCTGCTGTTACCCTGGTGGGCAGTCTCTGAAGAGTGCCCCAGTTCTAAGTCTCATCTTCCTGTCTGAGAGGCTTCCCACCTAATCCTTTGGGGTGGTGGGGCAGAGATCAGAACAGGGGCTGGCTTTGCTTAGTGCTGGACTGAAACCCCTTCAGACACCATCGACATCGTGCGGGATGCAGTGGCCCCCGGAGAGTACAAAGCAGAAGAGGACCCTCGGCTGTACCGCTCCGTCAAAACAGGCCGAGGGCCACTGGCAGATGACTGGGCGCGGACAGCAGCCCAGACAGGACCTCTCATGTGTGCCTATAAGCTGTGCAAGGTCGAGTTCCGCTACTGGGGCATGCAGGCCAAGATTGAGCAGTTCATCCATGATGTCGGTGAGCATCTGGATGAGGAGCATCCCGTATGCCCAGGCCCGTGTTTGGAGCCAGACATGCTCCCATCCACCGGGGACATGGCAGCATGAAACCATCATTTCCATCTAGGGTAGAACACAGGGAAGGGGAGGGTGGGGCTAGTGTACTCTGGCTAGGACTCAAGGAGCCTGCTTTGAGATAACCCAAAAGAATCAGGAGGGCAAGAAGATGGCAGCCTGGTCTCTGAGGTCCAGGCTGTCTCCAATACTCAAAGACGTTGCCACCTTTGTGAAGCCTCTATGAGTTTGGCGATACTGAGAGACTCTGAGGAGGGTCATCAGCCCTCCCAGGACTTGCTTTTTTATTCCATCGCTGTTTTCCCCTGGGTGCCCTCCCTTCCCCAGCACCCAGGGTCACAGCCATGGCCCTGATAACGAAGACCCACTCTAAGCCTCTTCATCCCCCAGAGCTGCTGCTCAGCCCTATTTGCTTGTCAGCTCTTAATGTAGGCCACGTGCACACACGTAGAAGGACCATCCCCGGGTGGGAGAGTCCCATAGCCAGGTTGGACTCCACCCAGTCCCGACCCCTGCAGCTGTCCCAGCAAGCTGTGAGCCATCTCAGCACCTTAAATTCCTTTCTGACATGAGGAAGGGGTGAGGACAGATTGTGACAGCCAGTGCCTGAGTGACTGATGACAATGTACCAGATCCTTTACTACAGGGTCCCCTTTAGCACTCATGACACCCCTTTAAGACTGGGGCTACTGCCATTCCCATTTTGCAGATGTTACACAGAGTTTGAAGAGTAATGCAGACTCCCTGTGATGCTTTTGGAAAAAGTCACCGACATGCAACCTCTCTTAGAATACTAATGCATTTCCTTCCAAGGGTTTGTAATTCAACCATTATTACTTTACGCCCTCGATTCTTCGGGGTCTCTTAACTTTATTTCTCCCCTTAAGATGAAAATAACCCAGAATGGGTATCGTCTTTCACTTCACCCTCTGAGGATTGCCAGAATTCCCATTAACTATTAACACCTTCATTAACCATGACATTTCATTAACTATTACCACCTTAATTAACTGTTAGCTCCTCAGCAGGAAGCCAGCTGAAAACAAGCCACAGCCTTGGTCCTGTCTGCTAGAGTGACAGGATCAGAGTGTCCAGAGAAATAGACCAGAAAGGACAGGCAGACAAATGCTCCCGTCTCCTGTCCTGTTCGCTAGATAGCTCAGGCCCTGCTCTACTTTGTGTTTCTTGGTAGGTGGTATGCCTCAGGGAGCCATTACCTAACCTTGAGGACCGGGCATGCGGCTGTGCCAGCGGGGAGGTGGAGGTGGGAGGCACGGTTCTGATGTCTGGGGCACCTGCAGGTCTGCGCAGGGTGATGCTTCGGGCCCATCGCCAGGCCTGGTGTTGGCAGGATGAGTGGGTAGAACTGAGCATGGCTGACATCCGGGCGCTGGAGGAGGAGACCGCACGCATGCTGGCTCAGCGCATGGCCAAGTGCAACGCTGGCAGTGAGGGTCCTGAGGTCCAGACCCCTGGGAAAACCAGCACTGAGGCCCGGCCTGGGACCAGCAGTACTGGCACCCCTGATGGGCCTGAGGCGCCTCCTGGTCCCGACGCCTCACCAGATGCCAGCTTTGGGAAGCAGTGGTCCTCATCCTCCCGTTCTTCCTACTCATCCCAGCATGGAGGTGAGACTGGGGCACGGGGGCTGGGAGGGAGCCACTCGCCCTGCCTGGGCTCCCAAGCTGAAGCCCAGGTGGCCCCGCAGGTGGCGTGTCCCCACAGAGCTTGTCTGAGTGGCGCATGCAGAACATAGCCCGAGACTCTGAGAACAGCTCCGAGGAAGAATTCTTTGATGCCCACGGTCAGCACAGAAGACACGTGTGGAGGGGGGTGGTCTTCGAGCGATCTTAAGACACCCCACCCCATGACACAACCCCCTGTCCCCTCAGAAGGTTTCTCAGACAGCGATGAAGTCTTCCCCAAGGAGATGACCAAGTGGAACTCCAATGACTTTATCGATGCCTTTGCCTCCCCAACCGAGGTGGAAGGGGTGCCAGGTAAAAGACCTCGCCTCAGGGTAGACAGCAGCGCCCTGTGTGCCGCAGGGACTCACAGCAGCTCAGCCCTGAGGGAATGGGGCCGGAGAGGAGGGTCAGTCTGGAGAGGGTTCCCATCGATGCTTAGATGGCAAGAGGATGGGTAAAGTGTGGGATGGTGGATGAGAGAGGAGCAGACAAGTCCAGGTGGCAGGGACGGACTCCCTGGGTATCCAGGAAGACTTGCCATGGGTACTGATATCTACGCTGGGTCTTCCTGGGTTGAGCTACTTCCCCCCCCCCCCCGCCCCATGTGGTAGCCACCAGCACCACGTGAAGAGCAGGCACTTCAGTGCGGGTTTTATTTTTCTCATATCATATTTTAATTCGCTTCAGCATAAATTGCCACGTGCGGCTTGTGGCCATCATGTGGTTCCCCTGAGGTGCTTGCTGATGCCACTTTGTTTGGCTTTGGGGATTTTGTTTGGCGGTAGAACACTTACGCTTGCTGGGCTAGTGCTCCTCCACCAAACCCCCAATCCTGTGGTTTGCTGTATCACATGGGGCAGGATAAGGAGTTCGCCGGAGGCTTTGCGGCAACATCTCAGGGCCAGCATGAGGGAGAAGCCTAAACTGTAAAGTGGTCTGGAGGTTTGGGCGAGAGTAAGATAGGGAATGGCAGGTGGTCATCATGGCTAGGGTGCCTGAAGCGCCACGGAGAGGATTGCAGTGGTCTTTGGTTCCCCCTCACTGGCTCTCCCTTGCCTTAGATCCTGCAGTCATGGCTACCAAAGGCATTGAAGATGGGGCCCGAGCTCCCAGGGACTCAGAGGCAAGTATGTTCAACCACCGTATGCCCGTGTTCTTCTCGTTTTCTGACTGGCCACTGACACCCCGTACCCCATCTTGTCCTCAGGGCCTGGATGGAGCGGGGGACCTAGGGGTTGAGGCGTGCTCCGTGCATGCCCTCTTCCTCATCCTGCACAGCGGCAGCATCCTGGACTCCGGCCCTGGAGACACCAGCTCCAAGCAGGCTGATGTGCAAACGCTGAGCACAGCCTTTGAGGCTGTCACCCGGGTCCATTTCCCCGAGGCCCTGGGCCACGTGGCGCTGCGGCTGGTGCCCTGTCCACCCATCTGCGCGGCTGCCTATGCCCTTGTCTCCAAGTACTTGCCAGGGTTGGAAGGGTGGCACACACACAGGGTCCCCAAGGGGCAATCATCTATTTGGGGGACTCCCAAGATCAGGGAGGTCGTGGGGGTAGAGAGAGAAATCACATGCCTGGATCGGTCCTGGCCACGAACGGACCAGATCTGGATTGGTTTGTCTGATTTTGCTTTTATGCTTATTTTATGTGGATGGGTGTTTTGCCTATGTGTGTATCTGTGTACCTCGTGTGTGTTTAGTGTCCAGAGGCCAGAACATATCTGCTCCCCTGGGAACTGGAGTTACAGACAGCTGTGAGCTGCCACGTGGGTGCTCGCAACCAGACCCAGGTTCTCTGGATGAGCAGCCAGTACTCTCAACTGTCGAGCCACCGCTCCAGCCCCCGATGTTGCTCTTCCGAGAGATGGTCTCACTCCAGCCCTCGCTGGCTTGGAACTCACTATAGCTGAGACTGGCCTCAACTTGTGGGAAAATGATTCTGTGGTGGGGGTGGGTCACTACAACACAAGGAAGTGGATTAAAGGGTCGCAGCGTTAGGAAGGTTGAGAACCGCTGCTCCAGAGGGCTGGGGTCACGGGGTGCGGCATCGTGGCTGGATACGCACAGACCCGATCCATGGTTCCACCTGGAACGCCTCTCAGGTCTGACGTCCCACGAAGGACACTTGCTGGCAGGCACAGGGAGCTGGTGGCAGTGGTTAAACTGAAGGCCTCTACCCACCCGCCACCCCTTCTCCCGCAGCCTGAGCCCGTACAGTCATGATGGTGACAGCCTGTCCCGCTCCCAGGACCACATCCCGCTGGCTGCCCTGCCACTGCTGGCCACCTCATCCTCCCGGTACCAGGGTGCTGTAGCCACTGTCATCGCTCGCACCAACCAGGCCTATGCAGCTTTCCTGCGCTCACCGGAGGGCACGGGTTTCTGCGGGCAGGTCAGGGGTTAGACACTCTCCCAAGAAGCATCGGGTACCCGTGCAGCAGTGGCCCCATCTGGGTGGTGACAGAGCCTCTGAGTTGTGCCACCTTCTCACCCAGGTGGTGCTGATCGGAGATGGCGTTGGTGGCATCCTGGGCTTTGATGCGCTCTGCCACAGTGCCAGTGCGGGCACAGGGAGTCGGGGCAGCAGCCGCCGTGGGAGCATGGTCAGTGTGGCCAAACCCAGCCTCCTCAGGAGGGGGTTTGTCTCCATCTCTAGGTCTCTGCCCCACTGGAATATGGCCTCTTTGCATGTGGGCAGGGCCCCAGCTGCAAAATGGAGTCTCCTCTGGGACTCTGCCCGATCCAACCCCAAGCCTGCCTCCTCACTTCCAAATTAAGTGGGAATCAGATGGTCTCGGGCCTAAGGATGCTTCTGTCCTCTGTTCCTTCTAGAACAATGAGATGCTCTCCCCAGAGGTGGGTCCAGTACGGGACCCGCTGGCAGACGGGGTGGAAGTACTGGGTCGTGCCAGCCCAGAACCCTCAGCTCTACCTGCTCAGCGTACCTCCGGTGACACGGCCAATCCTGAGCCTGATGGCTCTCAGAACAGGTGACATCCCTGCCCAGTAACCCCTACCCTTAGCATAGGCTGGACCTCAGAGACAACAGCACTGAATGTCTCCTTCCCTTGCAGCCTGCAGGTAGCTTCTGCGGCCACGTCCTCTGGAGAGCCCCGTCGGGCAAGCACAGCCTCCTGTCCACCTGCCAGTTCTGAGGCTGCTGAGGCCCCCACCAATACTGCTCGCCTGGACTTCAAGGTCTCAGGCTTCTTCCTCTTCGGCTCCCCACTGGGTCTGGTGCTGGCTCTACGCAAAACCGTGATGCCCGCCTTGGAGGGTGAGTCTCTGGGGTAAAGGGGAGGGCTCACCTGCTTCTGTTTGCTCCTTCCCAACCTCTGCTAGCCTTGCTGGCTCACTTGAGACAGGGGTATTTACTTACTGTCCTTCCTTGCTGTGAAGGAATGGCCTGGCTAGGGGGGGTGGGGAGGGTGGTCGAAGGCCCAGAAAGGATACCAGGAGGAGCATCTTGGGGGGAAAAGGTATTCTCTGTAAGAAAGGGCTCCCGAGGCTGGAAAGTTGGCTTAGTGGCTAAGAATACTGGTTGCTTTTGCAGAGGACCTGGGTTCTGGGTTCAACTCCTAGCACCCACATGGCAATTCACAACTGTAACTCAGTTGCAGAGCATCTGATAGCCCTTTCTGACCTTCATGCACATCACGCTCATACACTCATACACATAACATAAATAAATCTAAAGGGAAATTGAAGACTTTTTTTTAAAAGAAGGGGCTCTCACATAGGAAGTGCTCCATGTCATGACTCAACAGCCACTGAAGGCTCCCAGCTGCTCGGCCAGGAGACCCCTGCAATGCCTGGCTTAACCATCCCTCCCTGGGCACCCCCACAGGCTAGGCGTACCAGAACACACTTTCAATCTTAGCACTTAGCACTTGCAAGGCAGATGCAGGCAAATCTCTGTGAGTTTAAGGCCATCCTGGTCTACAGAGTTGTAGGACAACCAGGGCTACAGAGAGAGACCCTGCCTACAAACAAACAACAACAAACTCCCCCTACTCTGTCTCATGGGTACACAGTGGCTCAGATGCGTCCAGCCTGCGAGCAGATCTACAACCTCTTCCATGCCGCTGACCCCTGTGCCTCCCGCCTGGAGCCCCTGCTGGCCCCCAAGTTCCAGGCCATCGCCCCCCTGGCTGTGCCTCGTTACCAGAAGTTTCCCCTCGGAGATGGCTCCTCCCTGCTGCTGGGTACAACTCTCCCCTCCCCCCAGCCAGTGTTGAGAGAGGGAGTCGGTAAAAGCCAGCAGGTAGCCCCCACATCATAGGTAACCTCTCCTGGATGCAAGGTTCCTTCCATAGGCAGCCAGGATTCCCAGGACCTTTAGACCTTTAGTCAAGTAGGTGCCAGTGACTAATCTAGAGAGACTGAGGGGCACTGGCATGTCACCATGGCCTCCACGTGCAGCTGGCTGCATGCTCTAGGGGCTCCCGTGTATGTTCGCATGTTCTGGGGTGGCAGGCATTCTGGCAGGAGTATAGTTGACTAAGCGCAACCACAGGCAACACTGTTCCTCCCTGAAAACAAAACCAACAAACAAAAAACCTGGAAAGTCATCTGCCTCAGCCAAGCAGAGGCTCAAAGGACACATAGTAAGCCCAGGAGCTGGGTTATTCTGGGGCCTCTGGAAGAAGAGACATGGGGCAGCCTTGTGCTGCCCAGCCTGGTGCTCAGGTTGGTCCTCTTCCCCAGCTGACACTTTGCAGACCCACTCGGGCCTCTTTCTGGAAGAGCTGGAGATGATGGTGCCCTCCACGCCCACCTCGGCCAGCGGTGCCTTCTGGAAGGGCAGTGAATTAAGCAATGAGCCAGCAGCCCAGCCAGCAGCCCCCAGCACCACCAGCGAGGTGGTTAAGAGTAAGTCAGCTCTACGGGCCCGCACTGTCAGCCTGGCTGGAAGAGTGTCCTTTCATAAAGTAGACACACTATCCCAGGTAGATGGAGGTGAGGGAGGGAAGAACCCGTCTGCCAGGTGGATGGGCGGCGGGCAGCAGGCCACCCTGACTCGCTGCCCACCATGGCTGTGTAGTCCTGGAACGCTGGTGGGGAACCAGGCGGATCGACTATTCACTGTACTGCCCCGAGGCTCTCACCGCCTTTCCCACGGTCACGCTGCCCCACCTCTTCCACGCCAGCTACTGGGAGTCAGCCGATGTAGTGGCCTTCATTCTGCGCCAGGTGAGTGGAGCCTGGGGTGTGGGCCAGCGGGCAGACGGGAAGCACAGGACTGTGGAAGAGGGCTGTTGTTTCCTGCCTGGTGTCCTGAGCAGGTCATTGAGAAGGAGCAGCCGCAGCTGACGGAGTGTGAGGAGCCGTCCATCTACAGCCCTGCCTTCCCCAGGGAGAAGTGGCAGCGCAAACGCACACAGGTCAAGATCCGGGTATGTGCCCGGCTGCCAGGAGCCAGCTGGGGCCATCTCCCTAGCATCCTCTTAAGTCCCACCCTCAGGGTCCTGGCCTCATACCCTCCTTGCCTTGGCTCTGCCTCTGGAAACCTGTTTCCGCTGCCTGCTTCTTCCTGGTTGTTATCTCATTCACCGTGACCTGACATCCTCTGCATCCTGTCAGACAGCTCCCCTCCACGTACTTCGAATGGGTCCACAGATGTCCACATGCTTAGCCTCCATGGTCTCCCGAAGCAGCCCTACCTTCTTCATGCCCCACCCTCAGAGTGCCCTGAATCCACCCTCCGCCAAGTCTTCCTCCCTACAGTCGAGTCCTTAGCCCACCCTCTCTTTCCCACCAGAATGTCACTTCCAACCATCGGGCAAGTGACACCGTGGTATGTGAGGGCCGTCCCCAGGTGCTGAATGGGCGCTTCATGTATGGACCATTGGATGTGGTTACACTCACTGGAGAGAAGGTCAGGACCAGACACCCACGCTCTTGCTCTTTCCTACCTTGCCCTAATAGCTGATGAGCTGTGGGGCGTGAACCCCCTCCCTGCCTACCCACCCTCTGCTCTCGCCTGCCTGTCAAATGGTGCACAGCAGCTCTGCCTCCACAGCCCTTCCAACCCCCTTCCAGGTGGATGTCTACGTCATGACACAGCCACTGTCAGGCAAGTGGATCCACTTTGGCACAGAGGTCACTAACAGCTCAGGCCGCCTCACCTTCCCGGTGCCTTCAGAACGTGCGCTGGGCATTGGTGTCTACCCCATACGCATGGTGGTCAGGTGAGCAGCAGGTTTTTGGGCTCCTGAGGGGCCGGGCCCCGACAGCCACGTCCCACTCGACTTATGCCATGCCTCCCTGGACCACAGGGGTGACCACACCTATGCTGAGTGCTGTCTGACTGTGGTGGCCCGAGGCACAGAGGCTGTGGTCTTCAGCATCGACGGCTCTTTCACGGCCAGTGTCTCTATCATGGGCAGCGACCCTAAGGTGCGCGCTGGCGCTGTGGACGTGGTCAGGTAGGAACCGCAGCCCCGCTGGCCACGATGACTGGTCATCACTCTGGACTGTGGAGCTGACAGGCCTCCATCTACAGGCACTGGCAGGACTCAGGCTACTTGATTGTGTACGTAACGGGCCGGCCTGACATGCAGAAGCACCGGGTGGTAGCCTGGCTGTCGCAACACAACTTCCCCCACGGTGTCGTCTCCTTCTGTGACGGCCTCACCCATGACCCACTGCGGCAGAAAGCGATGTTTCTGCAGAGCCTGGTGCAAGAGGTACTATGGCTGAGAATGACCCCATCCTGCCCACACGCACCCCATTCCACACGACAGTGGTCCCACTCCTGTCAACTTGGACCTATTGAGGTCTTTGTGGTCCTGTTCTCCTGAGGGCCCTTGTCCTTGGGGTCAGCTGGGGAGATTGAGCTGTCTTGACTAGGACCTTGTCCCCATCTCCTCACAAATAGCAGTGCCCCTGAAACAGCAACTTGGGAATGCATGCCCCGCCCTCGGCCCTCTGGCTCCACCCTCAGGGCTGCTGACTGGCTTCTCAACAGGTAGAACTGAATATTGTGGCTGGATATGGGTCACCAAAAGATGTTGCAGTGTACGCTGCCCTGGGACTGTCTCCAAGCCAGACCTACATTGTTGGCCGCGCTGTGCGGAAGCTGCAGGCGCAGTGTCAGGTGAGGGCCCAGGGAAGGCTGGGAAGAGGATTTCAGGAGTAAGGCAATGTGCTGAGTCAGTCCTACGAGAGGGGGCAGGTCTTTGTGGCACCAGTGACTCTTCCTCCTAGGACAGGGGCCGTGGGCTGTACTTGCTGCGTATAAACTAGAAGTGGTCACAGAGGCTGTGATTGCTCAGGGTCCCAGGTACTGATCCTCCTGCCCTGGGCAGGTGCATTGACCTTTCTGAGCCTCTGCTGTAGGTTGCAAATGATGCTAGTACTCTCTGTACCCATTAGCTTATAACAAAGGTCAAAGGCTCAGGGCTAGGCCTGGGTGCTCACTAAATACCAAATGCTGTTATTTCCCCAAGATGCCAGCTTGAGGATGAGTCAGGTCCAGAGAGAGGCAGGTTGGGGAGTGGAGCCAAGGTGCCTGGCTCAGTCTGGGGATACTATGTTCCAGTCAAGCTAAGCCAGGCTGCCACTTGCCAGTATCACTCAGTCTACCTCCCCTGTGCAGGAGCCTCAGGAGAACAGGGAGGGCAGAGGATGGGCTTGAGGCTGGCCATCCCCTCATCCCTGCCTCCTTCTGCCCACAGTTCCTGTCAGATGGCTATGTGGCACACTTGGGCCAGTTGGAGGCAGGCTCCCATTCCCATGCCCCCTCAGGACCTCCGAGAGCTGCTCTGGCCAAGAGCAGCTATGCTGTGACTGCCCCTGTGGACTTCCTCCGTAAGCAGAGCCAGCTGCTTCGCTCCCGAGGCCCCAGCCAGGTGGACCGTGAGGGTCCAGGGACACCTCCCACCACCCTGGCCAGGGGCAAGACTCGAAGCATCAGCCTCAAGCTGGACAGTGAAGAGTGAGCGAACTGTGGCTGGACCTGGGTTATTTATTGATACTCAAGGGGCTTTGGTGACTGTGAGGGAGACTGGGGCCTAGACTTTTGGCCCTAGCCCTGCACTCACAACCTGTGTGGTTACTCCTCAGTATTACGTCCCTTTGTGGGGGGTGGGGGGACCATAGCCCCCAGGGGAGAAAGGAGGGAGTAGGCTAGGGCCCAGCAGCTTTTCCAGTGTGTGAACCTATAAAAATAAACAACTGCACTCTACCGAAGGCCTGCCGTCTGGGGCACTGAAGTGCTGAAAGGGGCTAGGACCTGCTCAGAGTCATGAAGTACGGCCAGGTTGGAGGCCCCTTTGCTTTCCCCAAGAGTCCTGGCTGCTCTTCCCTAGGTCACTTCCTAGATAGTCTGCCTATTCCTTCTCCTGCCCCCAACCTCGGACAGTGTTTGAGTTTATGAGAGTCACATGGCTTCTTGCTTTGTAGCCCTCCTTCACCTCTGCCCCAAAGGAAATTTCTGTCTCTAAAAGCCAAAGCCAGGGGATCATGGGACCTGAGGCTAGAATAGAGTGACCTATATGGACCATTCCTGCTTTATCTACTACTTAATACTAGAGGTTCCTGAATACTAGAGTAGCCAGAAAGAAACACCCCCAGAGACCTTAGAGCAGACCAGTAGGGACCTAGTGAGATCCTGATCTCTTGCTGACCACTGTGCACCGAGCAGCCAGCCAGTGATGAGCAGCCTTTGGGATGGAGAGATAAATAAGGCCTTTATATACAGAGAAGCGCAAAGTGGCAGTGGGGTGGACAGGTGGTGGCAGCAGTGGGCTTGGCAGGGCAGGGCAGGACTGAGGCCCTGTCAGTGGGAAAAGATGCCCCGGAAGCGGGCTTTGTCCTCCTCATCCTTCTGCCGGATCCTTGTCTCCAGGGCCCGCAGCTCTTTGCTTACCACAGGTGCCAGGGCAGGGTCTAGCTCCAACACCTTGGCAAAGTCAGCCTGGGCTTCCTGGGCATTCCACACAGCAGCATGGGCCTTACCCCGCTTGAAGTAAGCCTTGACATTGTCTGCAGGCACACCAGAAAGCAGAAGGCACTCAAGAGGCATGAGAGAAGAACAGCCGGCCTGTCTCCCGGCACCTGGGCCCACCCTGGGGAGAGCTGGTCTACTCTCTCAACAGCAGGCCAATGCTGCCCCACCCTGTCGTACCACCCATACTTCCTGGACACAACCCTTGCCCTGCTGGGATGGGAGCTCTGGTTAGGCTCTTGTGGGGGTCTCAGAATGGGGAGATGTCAGAGCCAAGCACTGGGCCCCAGTGCCCATTGCGCTGGGCAGGAAGGGGTCATGCTGGACTGCCCAGGGCCTGGTGCTCACCATCATACTTGTTGAGGATGGAGGAGCAGTGGTCCAGCACTTCGTAGTACTCCTGAGCCACCAGCTTGCACTGGCAATAGTTGAGCAGCAGTGGTGTGATCTGCAGGTCCAGCTGGATCCAGTCAGGTGACCCAGGCTGCTCCTGGGGTGTGTGGGGGCAGGCAAAGTGGAGACGCTGAGACCTGGCCCTAGCCCTGGCTTCCCCCATGTGGCCCCACTGCGGCCTCTGAGTGTACCTTCATCTGCAGGTTCTTGAGGCAGGCGATGGCATCGTAGTACTTGGCGGCAGCCTCTTTCACCTGCCCCTCACGGTATAACCGGTTGCCCTCTTGGTGGATGAGTGGTACTGCCTTTGCTTTCTCCTCATCTGTCATTGCCCATGGGTCCTGCTGATAGGTGCCAGGACTCTCCACCTGCCAGGACAGGGGCCAGTTCAAGGCAGAGCCCGTGGGGCATCTTGGAGTCTTCTGCAGCAAACCTGTCCAGGGCAAGGCTGGCTGGGCCTCACTGAAACCATGTTACCTGATCACTGCTTTCTTAGTACACACTCATCAGCCCCTCTGTGCCCAGCCAGACCAAGTACTAAGGACTTCATGTAACAGTGAAGATGATGGCAAACACCCATGCCCTGGCAGAAAATAACCTATATGGACAAGAGGAACTACCTAAACCTTCAAAGCATGGCCCGCTGGCCAGCTGTGCAGGGAAAGATGGGCTCATGGACAAAGGACAGAAGAGGCAAGGTGGGTGGACGGGTCAGTCCTCCCCAAAGGTGATCCCTGAGGCCTGAGGCGAAGTGTGGGGCCCTAGGAACTTCCGCATAGTTTCCTCTCCTTGTCCTTTCACAGACCAACTGTGGACAGCAGGGTGGAGTGGGGAGGTAGGGCTAATGCCCCCTTGAGACAGAGAGGGGCCCTTACCTTCAGCATCTCAATGTGGAAGATGAGAGGCTGAGGGCTCTGCTGCAGGGCGTCCAGGTCCGAATGGCCCAGGGAGTTGTGCTCGTGCATCTGAGCAATTCCACAGCAATGCCGCTGGCCCTCCAAGGGGTCCTTGCCCTCGGCGATGTTTCGGAGGCTCTTGGCCACCAGCGGATACAGGACTACATGCTGCAGGAAGGTGGCACAAGAAAAGCTTCACCATCACCATCCAAACAAAGAAAACCAGAGGGTTTTCTCCCTCTGGTGCCTTTTTCTTTCTTTCTTTTTTTTTTTTTGTGAGGGGAGGATAGTGGGGGTGGGGCAGGAGGGTGGTTGGAGACACGGTTTCTTTGTGTACCTGACTATCCTGGAACTTGCTCTGTAGACCAGGCTGGCCTCAAACCCAGAGATCCGCCTACCTCTGCCTCTTGAATATTGGGATCAAAGTGTGCCACCACTGCCCAGCTTCCTCTGGTGCCTCTCTACCCTTTCAGTAAAGCCCTCGGCTTTGCCATGATCTCTGGCCGCCAAATCGAGCACCTGCCTAACTCACAAACACACAGACCAACAATTCACTTGTCTCCTGTCCATCTAGATACAGTCTTGCTCTCTCCTCTTTCTGCCGTCTCCCCTCCCCCTTCTCTTCTTCTTAGGGATGAAGCCCACAAGCCAAGCTCCTTACCACATCCTGTCCCAGCACCACCTCTTCCTTCTGCTCCACATCTATTTATGTCAAGGCCCATCTCAGAGCTGGGCACAAGGCAGCCACTTGAAATCCCCAAAGGAGCTGGCTGTGGTAGTAGACACTCTAAGAGATAGATCCCTGAGCCCTGAGTTCGAGGACACCCTGTTCTACAGAGTGAGCTCCAGGACATTCAGGACTATAGAGAGACCCTGCCTCTAAAAACAGACAGACAGACAGACAGACAAAAAGTCCCGAGGGGGAACTACCTGGTGCATTAGTGCACCTACTATCCTACCTACTTAGGAAACTGAGGCTGGAGGATCATTTGAGTCTGGGCGTTCAAGAGCATCTTGGACAGTACAGAAATCCAAAACAACAAAACAAAACAAAACAAAAACCAGGGGCTCAAAGGGTCAAGCGTGAGGACCTGAGTTTAGATTCACAGCACCCATGTCAAAGCTGTATATGAGTGACCCAGAATGCCTGTAACTCCAGTTCTGGGAGATGGAGACAGGTGCGTCCCTGGAGTGCATTAGCCAGTCTGGGGCACACGCACGCATGCACGCTGAAAACAACAAGTGCTTCCACAGAGTGGGGCTGGGTGTATGGCTCAGAGATGGGTTATTTGCCTAGCATGTTTGATGCCCTGGGTTCAGTCCTCATTACCATGATTAAAAAAGAAAAAGAAAAAAGCTCTGAGAAGATGGGAACAGAAGACGGCTTAACCTAGAACCCTTCCGTCAGAAAAGATGCAGGGACAGTGGAATTCATGTAACGACTCCCCATGGCCCCTGCTTTCTGCACACAGTGGACTGCCTGGCGGACATTCACATGCAGATGCCTCTGGACACAGGGCTCTGGGTTGGCTCCATCTGGGAACAAGAAGTAAGGAAAACCCAGTTCCGGGGCTGGAGAGATGGCTCAGCAGCTAAAAGCACTGAATGCTCTTCCAGAGGACCTGGGCTCAATTCCTAGCACCCAAGTGTCAGCTCACAACTGTCTGTAACTCTAAGATCTGACACCCTCTCATAGACACACATGCAGACAAAACATCAGTGCACATAAAAAAAAAAATGTTTAAGAAAGAAAGAAAAAGCCAGTTCCCATCATATATGGGTACAACCAGACAGTAGGCCAGATCCTGACCATGCAGGGAACCAGGGTAGGAGAACCCAGAGGAGAGGTTCAAGGAAACCTCTAACAGCCAGGGGAAAACTTCCTAGCAGTGATTGCCAGGAATTGGCTTTGTAGTATGAGGGATGGACCTGGCTACAGGAAATGAATGGGAAGGACAGGCAAAGGGTTACACAGGGACAGACTCCAAGGTACATGTGAGCAGCCATGTTATGCACCGCCATAAAAATGAACAAGAGCCATAAAAGTATGAAGTAATGGGTTTTATGGGCCATTTGTGTGTAAGAATGAGTCCCCTGGATGGAGCCTGGTTTATGGACAGGAAAGAGAATAGAAGCCAGGACACAAGTCAGGAGACTGGTGATACTTTGGAAAGGGTGCTGAGATTAAAGGCGTGCACCAGCATCTCCTGGCTTCATTTGGAGAAAGTTCGTGGCTAAGCCGGGGCAGGGGACCCAAGGGTGGGATATAGGGCATGTCGAGACAAATGCCACAGAGCCCAGCACTGATACCTTGACATCACAGAGGAACTGGGCAATCTCCCCCTCACGCATGGTGCACACGATCGTCTCCCACACAGGCAACTTGAACTTCTTGCCAATGATGAGCTCCATCGGCTTGCCACGTGTTCGGCTGTCATCCAGTACAGATCCCTCGTCATCACTGTGAAGCGTTCGAAAGTGGAATGTGGCCTGTGGGGCCACATGGGACATCAGGCAAAGGTACTAAGCTTCACCAAGCCCCAATTTCAAATCTCACCCTCCTCCTAAAGACGTGGTGAGAGATGACACTCTCCTGGGACCACCAGCTAGCCCTGCCCCTGGCTTTATCCCACCACCTCAGTGAGAGTGAACCACAGACAGGGAAGTAAGAGGCGGAGGGCACATGGCTACTGGGGCACAGGGCTGAGACACAGCCTGTTTCCAATCACGCTTTCAGAAAGGATCTACGAAGCTCCTACCACAGGCCTACACTCTGTGCAAGGCACAGAGTGCCTGTGTGGGGTAAACCACACAGAAGCCATGGACCCACATGGGAGCTCCCGTGGTCTTTCTAGAATACAGGAAGAAGGGTCAGACAAAACCCCTTAGGCTATGTTAGAGGAAAGTGATTTTGCTTTTCTTTTTTTTTTTTTTTTCTTTTCTCCTTAGCATTTTGAGCAAAAATAAAAATTTTAATAGAACTGAGTGGGGGCCTCTCCAAAGAGGGAAATTTTAAGCAGAGATCTGAAAGGAATAAAGAGAAGAGTACATCAGACAGGGACTCAGACAGGAACTTTCTAGGCCAAAGGAACAACATCCACACAGTGCAGCAATATGCGGGGTGTTCAGATACAGCAAGGCCACAGAGTGAACAAGAACTGAAGACTCATGGAGCCCAAGCAGAAGCAGGGATGACCGCCACAGGGCACACAGGATATGCCCAGGAGCCGAGTTTTTACTCTGAAATAAGAGCACTGGGCAGCTCCGAGCAGAAGTGGGACGTAATCCAAATTAGGTTCTTGTCGCTGTGATGTGGTCACTTTTAGAGGAACAAGGCTAGGAGGAGGAAGCCAAGACAGACGGTGTCTATATGACTTAGGCCACTATGGGTGAACTGCTGTGAGACAGCACAGATGGAGAGGATTAAGACTGTGTCACCACAGCCCATTAGTGGTGGTGCACGCCTTTGAGCCCAGCACTCAGGAGGCAGAGACAGGCAGATCTCTGTGAGTTTGAGATCAGGCTGGTCTATAGAGTGAGTTCCATGATGGCCAGGGCTACACAGGGAAACCCTGTCTTAAAAAAAAAAAAAAAAAGACTATGGTGCCATTTCAACATCAAGGTCAGGGGGGGGGGGGGGGGTAGGGAACGGACGGACAGGCAGACCTCCATAGTTGGGAGTAATCTGGGCATGGAGTCATTTTAAAGTTGATTCTGGATAAGATCATGTTAGAGTGAGGGCAGAGAGGAGAGAGCTTGAGGCGGAAATCTCAACAGGATATGGTTAGCTGAGCCCACGCTCTTACTGCTACATGGCTGTGCTGCTTCTCTGAAGTCAGTTTCCACATCAGTAAAACTGAATCAACAGTATCTGTCTAGCATGGTGGGAGATAAGCCTAGGAACATGAACCACAGGGCTCACTGGTGGCTTTTTCCTTGGCTTTTCTGCTGGGGATGAAATCCAAGACCTCTACATCCTAGACTCTACCACTAAGCCACACCCCTAACTGTAGTGATATTTTAAAATTATACTCATTTATTTATTTGGGGGCTTATGTGTGACATAGTGCTGGTATGAGGTCTCTTCTCTCCTACCATCTGAGTCCTGGGGATCCAACTCAGGTCATCAGGCTTGGCAACAAGTGCCTTTACCCACTGCGCTACCTACCTCACCGGCAGAAGACTGTCCCTGCCCTGAACCCCAATAACTGTTTAATCCTGCCTACTCCTATTAACTGGGTGCTTTGGCTCACAGATTTCTACCCTTTTATTATGTTATCCTAGTTTGTTCCATCTAGAATCCCTCCTGTCAGTCTTCTTCCAAAGCCAGTTCTCTAACTCCATCTAGTATTTAAGTTTCTCGGGTTGGCCTTGAAATCATGCTGTGTCCCAGGCTAGTCTTTAACTTTCAATCCTGCTGCCTCTGCTTCATGAGTAGCTGAGATTGTAGGCCTGAGCCACCAGGCCCAGCTTGGAGATCACTACCACCACATGCCTGCTCTCTGCTCTCAGCATTCACCCCTCACCACATCAAACTAAACTCGCTGCCTGCTGGCTCCGCACCACTGACCAGAGAGCATACATTCATTCACAGAATCCTCGCTCTTGGCTTCACTGGTGCCAGCCCATAACAGTGCCTGGAGATCTGCAGCAACAGAGTAGAGAGGCCTAGAGATGTGGAGAGTCTCAGGGAGGGGACATCTAAACTTGGCTCCTGGATATAAAAGCAACTATCTATCAGAAAGCTAACAGAGGGGTTTGGTCTGGAAAACCAGAGCTCTGGGTTCTGAGTCCCAGGACCTCAGCTTCCCTATCTAAACAATGAGAACTGTTCTAGATGGTTTCAGAAGGTCCATTTACTCATAAAACTTCATGAGCTTTGAACCTTCAGGTAGGGTTATCAGCACTGAGGTCACACCCACCCCCAAACTAGTTTGAGACGACTGACATCCCCCCTTATCCAATGCAATTCTAAAACAAAGCCAAGGGGCGGGGTAGACATATCTGAATTTACTCCCACTTAAATCCAGACCAATCAGCGTCGAGCTCGGCATGTGAGCGGTAGGGTGACTGGCGGCTTCTCTCTGGGCATGCGCAACCTCTCACCTACGGCCTCCTCCCGCCTCGCATGCGCACCGCGCCTCAGAAGAAAGACGGGGGTGGGGAAGGAGGGGGGAGGATGGACACAAACCTTAGTGCCATTCTGAAAGTCAGGCAACTCTCCTCGGCCCTCCTGTATCACACGCTTTTGAATCCCGTCCTCTCGAAGTCTTGCGATGAGATCCGCCATCCTCCTTCCCCGCTGCTCCCTTTCGGCAACTTCCGGAGTCGTTCGGTAGCTTCCGGACCTTCTTCGGCAACAACTAGAGCCTCGGCAGTGTCTGAGGAAGCGCCATTTTAGCTGAGGGCAGAAGCCAAAAAGGGAGGGAATGCAGAAAAGAGCCATGATTGGCTCCTTGTGCTGCGGCTTTAACGCGGAGCTGGGGGCGGGACCTAAAACCCTAGGGGCGGGGCTTGTTTGGCCAGTGGGGCGCGGCCCGGGCGTTCCCTAGCAATTATGCTTTTGACTTTATTGGGAACTGCAGCTCCGGTAGCTGTGCGCCGGTCCAGTTCCTTTTAGGTTGTAGAGGCCCTGTTAGCAGCATTCCATTAGGAAAATGAAAAACGAAAAAAACCCGCTTCACCCGTGTATTCCCTTTTGGGCCTTTTAGTTTGCATACTTAGCATAAATTATGACTTCTAGATTCTGGACGTTTGTCTTCCGAAAAAGGGAAGGCAGACCGGTGTGGTGACACACACTTAAAATTCCAGTGCTCCAAAGGTGGCAAGGCGGAGGATCAGGAGTTCAAAGTCATCCTTGGTTATACATAGGCCAACATGGGGTACGTAAAACCCTGTCTTAATAATAAAAAAGAACGGGGCTGGGATGTAGCTCAGTGGGGACCGCTTGCTTGGACGTGTTTAGCTGGCCGCTCCCCGCCCCCCCCCCCCTTAAGAGAGAGCTTAGCTGTAAACAACAGCTGTGAGACCTTCCTGCTCTCACAAGGTAAGGAGTCAGGGGTGGGGGGAGCCTCTTCAGTGTCTTCTTCCATCTTCGTTACCGGGAGGATTATTGTCTTTCCCATGAGCCCCAGGTGCTAAGTGCTTCGCATATTCGGACTGGTTCAATTTCCAGCAAGTCCTCAGAGAGGGCAGGGCTTCTGAAGGAAGAGGAAACAAGCTTGGTTTGTTTTTTATCAGCCCAGGGAGCTTACAGGCAAGCTATCCCAAATTCTAGTAAAAATTACTCTGCTGTACTTATGTTCCAGATTGTACAACAGGAAGGAAAGCTGACCAACATGGCTGACTTAGTTTGGCCAATGAACCAGATAAGTAGACACCACAGCAGGAAAGACGATAGATATAAAATAATAAAATATCTGGGTGGTGGTGGTGGTGCACACCTTTAATTCTAGCACTCAGGAAGAAGAGGCAGGTGGATCTCTGGGTCCGAGGCCAGCCTGGTCTATAGAGTTTCAGGACAGCCAGACCTATGCAGAGAAACCCTGTCTCAAAAAACAAAAAAACAAAACAAAACAAAAAAACAATAATAAGGGTGTAGCTCAGTGTTTAACATTTGCCTGGCATGTAAGAGGTCCTGGGTTCTTTCTCCAGCTTACACACCCACAAATTAAGCTAATAGAATCCACTACTTTAAATAATCCTATCAATATTCTCAGTGAAATATCAGTCATGAAAAAACACTGTCTGGGCTAGAGAGATGGCTCAGCGGTTAAGAGCCCTGGCCGCTTCTTCAGAAGACGTAAGTTCCATTCTCAACACCCACATAGCAGTTCATAACCTTCTGTAAATCCTGTTCCAGGGGACAGGGCGTGCTCTTCTGGCCTCTGTGGGCACCAGGCATATGTGTAATGCACATACACACATTTAAAAATAGTGTATAATCACACTTACTGAAGTGTTTGGATGGCCAGTTCACAGAGTAGAAAGTAGAATGGTGGCAATGGGGAAGTTGTTTCTTAAGTAAGTTCTGAGTTTCTGTTTTGCAAAGTTAAAGCTCTAGGGACTGTCCACACAATACTGTGACTACAGAACTGCACAGTTTAAAACTGTGAGGACAGCAAGTTGACCTTATATGTATTTTACCTCAGAGAAAACTGTTTCATACACACACACACACACACACACACAAACACACACAAAAAATGCAAGATGAGAGAGACAAACTGAACTGGGTGAGGTGGTGCACTCCTGTAGTCCCAGCACTTGGGGAGGCAGAGGCAGGAGGATCTCTGTGAGCCAGCCTGATATACAAAACGACTTCAGGACAGGCCAAGGCTACACAGAGAAACTGTGTCGCAAAAAAACCCGAAAAAGAGAGAGAGAAAGTGAAACTAATGAGCAAGCAGCATTTCACCCAACAATGTAAGACTGGCTTAACACGAGAGATATTGATTGCTCAGGCTAGTAAGACAGCTCAATGGGAAAAGCACCTGAGACACGGGGTGGAGAGATGGCTCCCTGGTTAAGAGCGCTTGTAGTTTTTCCAGACAACTAGTGTTTAATTCCCAGAACCCACATAGCCCCTCACAACCATCTGTAACTTCAATTCCAGGGGATCTTCTGGCCTCTACAGGTACCAGGCACACATGTGATAACACAGGCATACATGCAGGCCAAACCCTCATACACATAAATGTAAATCTTAAAAAGAAGAAGGGGGAAGAGAAAAGAAAAGGGAGGGTCTAATAAAGGCATCTGCCACAGCCTGACAATCTGAGTTAGACACGCCTGAACCCACGTGATGGACAAAAAGAACCTACTCCCATTCAGTTCTCTGACCTACAGGTGGACCATGACATATACATGTGTGTATGCACACATAGAATAAATAAACAGATCACTAAATAAGGAAGAGCAGGAGGGAGGAGGAAAAGGAAGAGGAAGGAAGGAAGGAAGGAAGGGTTTGACAGGGGAAGGAAGAAAGGAAGGCAAAAGGGAGGCAAGAAGGAAGGAAGAAAGCAGGTATATGAGGTAGACCTGTAACTCCATCACTATCAGGCTGAGGCAGGAGACCTACAGCATTGTCTTCATACTGAGTCCCAGCCCAGTAAGAACTACATAGTCAGATGGCAGTGTCAAAACCAAACCAAACCAAACCAAACCAAACCAAACCAAACCAACTCACCCAACAACCAAAAAGAAAAAAAAAAAAAAAAAAAAAAAGGAAGGTTGGGAAGGAGAGAAGCACCACACTGCCTTGGGCTCATCAGACCTGCCAGCTCTTAGGAAACTGGATGACACCAGGGGCTGAGAGAAAGCCAGAAGCCTCACAGTGGGTGTCATCTCACCACGAGTCAGAAGAGCATCTGCAAGCTCTGCAGAATCGCCAGGGTAAACGCCCTATGACCTGGACGTCCACCTGCTGGAAGAGGAGTCTCCCCACACACCATTCATGGCAGACAGTAGAGATGTGTGCATAAGGCCGACCTGAGCGTGACTGCTGTGGAGCTGAGCGCTGGAAGCTCAACTGGTACCGTGCCCACAGCTAGTAGGAACAGCAAGCAAGATGCATGTGGAACCCATTAGCACTGAGTGGAAAAACAGAAATGTAAACAACAGAATGAGCTTGATACATGACACCATGTTTGTAAATTGCAAACACATCCACAGAGAAGACAATGCCATGTGCGGGACAGGAGAGGCAGGGTCTGCTGAAGCACAGTGAGGCTAGGTACTGGGGAACGAAGGAAGAGGGGGGGAAGATGGGAAATGGTGAAGGAAAAATGAATTACCATAACTAGAGAGGAGCCTCTTTCACAGTAGGGAGGCGCCATAAACTGAGAAAATGAGGTTAACTCAGTTCTTTATGAGAGATCATAAAATGAGAGGGTGAGTAGGCATGAAGGAGGACAAAAACTGTGAGACAGGAGGGTGTGAGTTCAAATCCCAGATGTACCACTTTGGCAAACTGCCACTCTGTCCTGCCGCTGATATTTATTGAGCATCTATCCAGTTCCAAACACTCCTGAGTATGAAGAGAGAGCAGTGAACAAAAATAATGCCAAAAACTAGGGAGTAGAGAAATGGTTCAGGGGTTAACTGCTCTTGCCGAGGACCTGGGCTCAATTTCCAGCGCCCATGTCAAAACAACTCACAACTGCCTAGGACTGCTTGAGGGGGCGACCTCTTCTGAAGTCTGCTGGTACTCACATGTGCGCATGTACCACACACATGGAGGCAGTCACAGTAACACAGCACTGAGGGGGCTGGGCTACATAACGAAATGCATGCACGCACACACACATGCATGCCCGCACACACCAGCAGTTAAGAGTACTGGCTGCTTTTCCAAAGGACCTGTAACCAGCACCCACATGGTTTAAACAGCATTCTGTCTGCGTGCTTGCTCACGGGAAGAGGGCACCAGATCTCCCCTCAGATGGTTGTGATCCACCATGCGGTTGCTGGGAATTGAACTCAGGACCTTTGGAAGAACAGCCAGTGTTCTTAACCTCTGAGCCATTTCTCCAGCCCCTTTCAGGGGTTCTAACACCCTCTCACACACACACACACACATAAGCAGGCAAAACACCAGTGTTCATAAAATAAATAATAATTTTTTTTAAAAGCCTGCCTAGGATTTAGTGGGCCCTAGGTTCAATTGCCAGCATGGAATAAATTAAGCATGGTGGTAAGAGGAAGCAGAAGCAGGAAGAGTTCAAGGTCATCTTCCATTACATATTGAGTTTGAGACCAATCTGTACTACATGAAATCTTGTTTTAAAACACATACACATAGAGAAAGAGAGAGGAGGCAAAAGAGCATGAGTAAGCCAACGTGGTGGTTGGTGTATGCCTGGAATCACAGTACTAGAGAAACTGAGGCAAAAAGATCATGAGTTCAAGGCCAGCTTGAGCTACATAGTGAGACCCTCTCTTAAGAAACCAAAAGAAGACAGAAGGGAATGCAGACTCGGTGCGAGAACGATTGTTTTAAAAATCACGTTAGCTTGCCCCATGGATTCTGAACTGGAGGAAGCAACATAAGCTCTCGGCCTAAGTTTCCACATCTGCAAAACGACAAGAACACCCCTCCACTGGAAGCCGTAGTGTGTAGGATGGAGGAATAGGTCCAAGAGTCTCGATGGCACAGGAGTGCGGGTTAGGATTCAGGCCACCACTTTTAAGTTTGAGCTGCTGGATCTGGAAAGCAGCCCCTCTCCCCGCCTCACCCCGCCCCGTCTTGCCCCTTCAAGCACAAGCCTAAACTGATCCTGGTCACAGCAGGGGCTTTCTCTCACCAAGGCAGCCTCTGGGTGGCGCCGCGAGTTCCGCTACGCGCTAGAAGCTGACGTGATCTCGAATCAACTCGGCGCTCTGCAGCTCAGGCCTGCGGAGGACGAGCGGGCAGGGCGGGGCCGTTGTAGAGGGCAGGACTCTGCTCCCAGGGCGACGGGGCGGGGCCTGCGGGGGCGGGACCTGTTTGGTGGGCGGGGCCGTAGCGGGCTCAGATGGCGGCGGCGCTGGGCGCCTAGGCGGGCGGGGGCCATGAGCGCCTCCCGGCCCCAGTTCAGCATCGATGACGCCTTCGAGCTGACACTGGAGGACGCGGGGCCTGGGCCCGAGTCCAGCGGGGTCGCCCGCTTCGGGCCGCTGCACTTCGAACGCCGGGCCCGGTTCGAGGTGGCTGATGAAGACAAGCAGTCCCGGCTGCGCTACCAGGTGAACGGCCCGGCTCATCTCACTCTCTTGTCCGGGATAGGGCGGGACCCCAGGCCGAGCCCCGGAGAACCCCAACTCCGGAGACTCTGCCTAAAGACCTCAGAGGAGCGGGGATACGCCCCCACCCCCAAGATGTGTCTGCTCATCCAGAGTTATGTCTTTGCCCTCTGAGCTCCAAGTTTGAGCCTCTTGCAGCTTTGGAGAGCCGCAAACCCGGACCAGGAACTCAGACCTCAGCAACAGTGGAGAGTACACCCATCCTGGAAATTGACACCCCAGTACCACCCCTCGGAGTTTGGGGAGGACTTCGTATCTGAACCAGACCTTGCTGGTCCTTGCAGCATGCCTTGAGCCTCAGGCCACAAGACCTATGGAGACTCTGCATCCCGTCTGTTTTGAGAATTACCCTAGAAGTGGAGGTCCTCCACACATGATGTGTTTGCCCTTCTCTTGACTCCAACTACACCATAATTCACTGTCCCAGATAGCCTCCCCCAACCCTAGAGTTCTTTGGGACATAGTAAAGAGAAGCCTGTGCTCTGCTACACCAAATCCAGAGCCTTTGTGTTGGGCCCCTGAAAAATCCCAAGGGTCCCATTTAGATAGTCACCTGCTCCTGGGATCCATGCTGGGAGCCCTCCACCCACTCCTGTGGGCTTTTGTGCCAAAGCCCCCAACAGCCACCTACTTCCTGGGTTTTGATTTCTGAATCATCAAACCGGTTGCGCTGGGAGGGCAGGGAGAGCCAGGAGAGCAGCTGCCAGGCATGCCAGGCATGCCAGGTAGGAGCTGTCTGGTTGCTTTTCTCCTCTCCCTAGAGGGGAGTGAAAAGACCCAAATCCAGCAACCTCTCTGAACCCTGTGTTTTGAGACAGAACTTGGAAAATGATGAGGACGGAGCCCAGGCCTCTCCAGAGCCCGAAGGGGGAGTCAGCACCAGGTCAGGGCCAGGTGGGGACCCGTCCTGTACCCTAAGCCCCACCTCTCAGGCTCCTGTCTGCAAGAACGTACCCCCCCCATGTCGATGCATTCATTCATCTGTCCTTAGAGGACATACATCCGTCTCTCATGGTGTCTCCTGCCTAGCCAGGTCACCTTACCACAGGCCCTCGGTTTAACCAGCCCCCACCTTCCCTTTCCCATCCCTCCTAACACACACCCCACTCTCAACTTTGGGGCCCTCCATCCTACAGGAGTTAACCTATATACATCCTCGGTTTATCTCAACTTGTCTTCCTTGCCTCCCCCTCCCCGTCCTTCTGTCCTTCAGGGATTCTGGGCACATGTCTATCCGAAGCTCCCAGTGGTCCTTCAGCACCATCAGTAGTACCACCCAGCGCTCCTACAACGCCTGCTGCAGGTGAGAGCCTCCTCACTTGGGGTTCAGCTTCCAAGCACCTTCTGCTTCTGCCTGCCAGCCAGCCCTGGCTCCCCACCCGAGTCACCTCCTTAACCTCTGTCTTGCTCTCCTGCCACCCAGCTGGACCCAACATCCTTTGATCCAGAAAAACCGCCGGGTAGTCCTGGCCTCCTTCCTGCTTCTGCTGCTGGGGCTAGGTGAGTGTTCTGAGGGCTGTTTACCCTCCCTTCTATGGGCAGGCCCTGAAGCCCCTGGGCACTTCAGCCCCCCTGTTAAAACTGAGCAACTGTGCTGTGAGAAGATTAGCCCCATGGTCCTGACCCTCTGGCCAGAGAGTCTCAAGGGCTGAAAATGGAACCCGCCTCAGTGCTTTTTAAATTATTGTTGCCTTTTTTAAAGTTAAAAAAAATATATTTTTTTTATATTTACTTTTGTTTTATATGTATGTATATGAACCATGTGTGAGCAGTCTCCAGTGAAGTCAGAAAAAGGAGTCGGGTCTCCTGGAGTTGGAGAGGGTTGGGAAGCCCTGTGTGGGTGCTGGGAACCAAGCCTGGGTCCTCTGCAAGAGCGGTACATGCTCCTAACCTCTGAGCTCTCTCTCCAGTTCCCTATCCGCTTTTAAGGTTTTTGAGACAGAGTCTCAGGTAGCCCAGACAATGTTCAGGTATGATCTTGAACACCTGCTCGTCCTTCCCCTACCTCCCATATCCTGGGATTACAGTTATGCACCACTGTGCCCATATTACTCTTTCTTTTTATTTTATTTATTTATTGGAGTTTTGAGGCAGTGTTTCTCTGTGTAGCCCTGGCTGTCCTATAACTTGCTTTGTAGACCAGGCTGGCCTCAAACTCAGAGATCCTGCCTCTGCCTCCTAAATGCTGGGGTTAAAGGTGTGTGCCGCCCCACCCACCACCCACAGCTGTTTATTTTCTTTTTAAATTTAACCTGTTCAATCTACTAGAGGATGGGGAAGTAACAATTTCCATTCATTGTGTTGCTTACTGACAGGTCCATTTTCCTACCTTACGGAGGTGGCAAATGAGAGGCAGGGTCCACATCCCTGGAGGCAGGCCAGGTGCTCAGAATACTACTGTCCCCGAGGCCCCATATCAGGCCTGCTGCTGCTTCTGTGGTCTATGATCTAACCAGGACCTTCTCCACCCTACCTTGTTCAGTGGGGGAAACTGGGGTGTAGACACCACAGGCAGGTTTCACAAAAGCCGCATATTTCTGACTTCCTTATGGAACTGAGACATAAACCCAGAGCATCCAGGGTTGAGATCAACAATGGGCCGTAAAGAAGGACCAGTCATGGCTGCTGCCCTAGGTCTACCTCTGCTCCTTCTCCAGGAAGTCAAAGCCCCCAGCCAGCTAGGTCTCCTGGACAGAAATCCAATCTCCACCTCTAGGTGTCTGAGCGCAGGGGACATAGCTGCCAATTGCCAGCACCACTGCAGGCCAGGCATTGGTGACACCTACTGCCAGCTTCTCAACTCAGCAAAGCAAGCACTGGTAACACCCTGGTTTTAGAAGTAGGACTCACGCTCAGGCAGGAAAGGGGGCTTCCTCAGGTTGCAGCTGGGAGGCAGATGACCTGGGATTAAGACCCACACCCATGACTGCCAAGCCCTGGGACCACCAGAAAGTCACCATGGGCTCTAGCAAATTAGAAAAAGATGTTCACTCCAAGAGAGCAGGACCTGCAGCCCTAAACCAGGGCAAGGAGTAAGTGGGAACACCCTTTATGAGTTGTTCTTTATAGAACATAAAGTATACAAAAGTCCATGGTCTCCCCAAAGACCCCCCCCTGGCTGTGCCCTACCCCATCAATGGATCCAGCTATGACTTCTCCACTGGAGGCCATATTCTTGCCTGATTTCTCCAGCCCAAGTTCTTCTTGTTCAGTCTCATCAAGTGCTGGCAGCTCTTAATAAAGACTCAAGTTCCCCCCACACTCTGAGACCTGGCCATGCTGGTCCCTCTGTGCTGAATTCTTTCTCTGCCTGGATGACAGTCACAGCCACAGCTTCTCCTGGGTCCCATTGAGTCACGGCTTAGTTTATCAAGGCCTTGCATATAATGCTGAGCTCAGGGCCTGGCAGTGCCATTGCTCCTGCCATCCTGGCCAGGCTTCAGTGTTCCTGTATCCAGGAAGCCTCACCATGCTCCCTTGAGGAAGCTACTTCAAGCTTTCACACGGACCATGGATCATAGCTAGGATCTTGTCGGTCCCTCCAGTAAGAAGGGACGTGAGGCAAGGACCCATCTGCCTTTCTAATTACATGATGTATTTATTTGTGGGGGGGTGGAAGGAGGGTGCATGCGTGCCCCAGCCCAAGAGAGCTCAGAGGATTAACTTGCAAGAGTCAGTTCTCTGCTTCCCCCATTTGAGTCTAAGGGATTGAACTCAAGTAGTAGGGCTTTGTGGCAAGCATCTTTTCTCACTGAGCCATCTTGCTGTCCCTCATCTGCCATGGGGGGGCAGGGGAAAGCAGGATCTCTCTCTATAGCCCTGGTTGTCCTGGAGCTCGCTGTGTAGACCAGGCTGGCCTCAAACTCAGAGAAATCTGCCCATCTCTGCCTCCTGAGTGCTGGGATTAAGGGTGTACCGTAAGTGTTTGTCGAGTAACTGAAAGGTCACACCAAACAGCAGCAAAAACTCCCACTTCATAGCTGTTTCCCAGAGCCTGCCAAGAACCCTGCCCTGAAAACAGCCTGGTGAGCGTCCTGGGGAGGTTTTCTGCCCAGGGGACATCAGTTTAGGTGGGAAATGCATCATGCCTGGCTGGGATTTGGGCATGGAAGACCCTGCCCTCACCTCTCCTGTCCTTCCCCTCCACCACCCCATGTGTGTGCAGTGCTTATCCTGGTCGGCGTGGGACTGGAGGTGGCCCCCTCTCCAGGTGAGCACCCCTCCTGCCTGGATCCTCCCAACTCCCAGCACGAACGAGCCACCTTCCAGGAGAGAGGGAGGCCTTTCCGGGGGTGGGAGAGCCTCAGCCCTGAACTGTCCGGTTCCTTTCTACCGCAGGTGTCTCCAGCGCCATCTTCTTTGTGCCAGGGGTCCTGCTGTTAGTCCCGGGAGGTGAGAGGGACGAGGTGTGGTGGGGCACGGGCGGGGTGGGGCCGGGCCCTTCCACTGACAGACGCCACCCCACAGTCTACCATGTGATCTTCATCTACTGTGCTGTCAAGGGCCGCCGGGGCTTCCAGTTCTTCTACCTGCCCTACTTTGAGAAGTGAGCAGCACCTGGCCGGTAGGATAGCAGCGCTCCTAGGCCTCAGGCCACTGCCACGTGTCCACAGAGCGGTCCTCCAACAAATGCCCGTTTCTGTTCCTTTCACCTGGAAGGAAAAGGCCCTCCCAACCACTAGCCCCCTCTACATTTGCTCAGGAAGTTTGGGGCATGCCGGCCTGGGAATGTTGCCCCTTATCTGATGTGTGCCTTAACTTATTCCGGGGCTCTGGACTCCTGGGTTGGTGTAATTTTGTGCTAATAAAAGGATAATTAATCCCAGCAAGGATGGTTGCACTTTTCTATCCTACCAAGCCAGGGCCAGATCAATAATGACCGCCATCCCCTTCTACAAAGGTCTAGTGTCAGACTCACTGGTAACTGTGGAGGGCCACACACCCTCCCATGCCATCAAGGACAACCTGGTGATCAAGGTCACCTTTATGTCCAGGGCAAAGCTGGGTGGACAAGCAGTCCCAGCCTCCCTGCCTTCAGCCCTGAGGAGATTCAGCTGCCCCACCCCCATCTGTAACAGGATCTTTGTAGCCCCAGCCAGGGGCTCCGAGCAATGACAGTGCTGCAGGCCTGTGGCTTAGAGACTGGTATCCTGGTACCAGCCTGGCTCTGGAGCCCTAGGCTGTCATAGCCATCTCTAAATATGGAGACAGTAGTGTCCCCTACCCACCCACCCACTGCCCCACTTCCTAGACCCAGAGGTTGGGAGGAACAGGGAGCAGAGGGCGTGGGAGCACAGCTCAGCAGAGCACCGCAGTGACAAGGAGACTCTTAGGGCCACCAAATGTTTGAAACCGTATCTCAGATTTTTGCAAAACCAGGGCCTCTAGTAATATTGTCTGAAACATAAGCAAAAAAACTAAAACAAATAAACAGACAAACAAAAACCAGAATCTTTAAGGAAATCTGAGCTCACAGTAGTTCCCATGCAATAAGCTGTGCTGAGCACTTCCCCTAAATCAAGTCTTAGAGTCCTCATTGCCTCAGCTCCATTTTCACAGAGGACAAGGCCAAAGCCCTAGTTTACAGGTAGGGACCAAACTCACCAAGGACGAAAACACAACCCAAGCCCAGTATAAAAAACTCAGAGAAAAAAAGGGGAGGGGGAACCAGGCTGGTGTCCTCTACAGGTCACCAAAGACCAGCTGAGTGAGTGTTCCAGACCAAAGCATGAGTGTCCATATAGAGTCAACAGGACGATGGGTGCCTTAGAGTCCTGGGCCTTTATTGAATGGGTGGACACCTGGTCTCTGGCCCACCCAGACCTTCCACCCTCACACCTCCAGTCAGATCACCGTAAGTAACATGCCAGTCTGCAAGTAGCTAAGGCAAAGACTATATAGCTAGCCCATAAAGGTCCTGTGAGATGGCTCCAAGGGTCAAGGCACTTGCCGAGCCTGACAGCCTGAGTTCAATCCCTAGGACCCACAGGATGGAAAGAGAAGATTCCCACAAGCTCTTTCCTGACCTCCACACATGGCTTCATGGAACACTTGAGCACAAACACACAAATGTGATTTAAAAAAAAAAAAGTTCAGTGCTGGTGGCACACACCTTTTGAGTCCAGCACTTGGGAGGGAGAGACAGACAGATCTCTGAGTTCAAAGCCAGCCTGGTGTTGGGCTACACAGAAAAACACTGTTTGGGGGGGGGGTGTGATAAACAGAAAAGTGAAGAAGCTGGGAGATGGGGAAGTGGATAAAGTACTTGCCATGCAATTGTGAAGATCTGAGTTGGAATCTCCCGAGCACGCACAAAGCTAGACACAGCACTTGATGTCTGTTATCCCAGATCCTACAGAGATGGGAGGCAGACAGGAGAATCCCTGGACGATTACAAGCCTGATGTCTGAAGTCCCAAGTCAGCAAGAGCCCCTGCCTGTCCAGAGCAAAAGGTGAAGACCAACTGGGGCTGTCTTCTGAAATCTACAAATATGCTATGGCATCCTCATGCCCCCAGCCCCCAAATTGAATTTTTTGTTTGTTTTATTATTTTGTGTGTGAGTGTTTTGTCTGCATATATGTCTGTGAACCATATGTATGCCTGGTACCCAAGGAAGTGGTGAGCCTCTGGAAATCAAACCCTTTGCACGAACTGCTGAACCAACTCTCCAAAAAGTGAGGAAGACCAAACTCAAGCCCCTATTTTGTATTACCAGCGCACTCACACAGTTATAGTCCAGTAAACGTAGTGAGAGCAAACAGGAAGGGAAAGGGAAATTACAAAACTGTTCACTGAGAAGAAAGCTGGAGAGATGGCTCATTGAATGAAAGCACTTATTCATACCCTGACAGCTTGATCCTACTGTGGAAAGAGAGCGCTGACTCCCCCAAATTATCCTCTGCCCTCCACACCTGTAACATGGCTGGCACTGTCCTACACAATAATCGTGTTTGGTTTTTTTAAAACAGACTTAAAGGCGTGGTCTCACACGCCTTTAATCCCAGTACTTGGGAGGCTGAGGCAGGCAGATCTCTGTGAATTTGAGGCCAGCCTGGTCTACAAAGTGAGTCCAGGCAGCCACGGCTACACTGAGAAATCCCGTCTCAAAACACCAGAAAAAAAATTACATTATTTATTCTGGAGTAGAGGTTCACACGTGCAGCACCGTGTGTGTGTGTCAGGACAGCTGTGGGAGTCAGTTCTCTCCTTCCACGTGTAGATGCCGGGGACTGAACTCAGATAGTCAGACTTGATGCCTTAACCTGCTGAGCCGTTTTGCTGGCCCTCTCTTTTCTTTCTTTGCTTTTTTCAGTGGTGCTAGCATCCAAGCCCAGCACAGCCAATGCTAGGCAGGCACTGTACCAAACGTCCCACTCTAGCCTGGGGCTTGCCTTCTGTTGGTTAGCTGATCTAACCCAGATGACACTGGCCATACTTCTCAAGGAACCCTGGGGTCCACAACTCTAAATAGACACTATAAGCAGTATTTTTTTTTTCATCTTGAGACATACTGATTGGAGACACACAAAAATTTCCTTAGTGGCTGTGGGTGGTACACACCTTTAATCCCAGCACTTGGGGGTTGGGACAGAGGCAAGAGGGTCTCTGTGAGTTCCAGGCCAGCCAGGGCTACATAGTGAAGCCCTGTCTCAAAACAAAACAAAACAAACCTTCACCAAGGGGGCACGTGCCTGTAATCCCAGTACTCAGGGAGACAGAGGCCAGCCTGGTCTACAGAAGCAAGTCCAAGACAGCCAAGCTATACAAGAAACCCTGTCTCGAGAAACAAACAAAACAAAAAGCTTATTTCCCTGTCTCTGCCTCTTCCCCAGCCTTCTCCTAGTTTAAATCAGAATTCTTCATCTTCCTCCTTTCCCCCTCTGCTGGGCTATTGAATGGTATACTCTGGGTCAGTTATTTTCCAGGCTAACCTTAAATGAAGTCCACAGTTAATCAGTAAATCTCCTTCTCTGTGACAACTGCAGAAAAGACACAAGCTGTCTCTTCCTTTTGTGCTATTTTTGTCTCTGCAGAATTTTTTTCCACACAAGGCCCTGACTACCCTCAACGCCGCCACTTTCTCATACTTGACCCCCCTTTCCAGACTCTGGAATGTAAGTAGGTGATTCATGCCTTCCCCCTCAGACTCAAACAGGTCTCTGTCCCCTGTGAGTGTTAGAGCCCAGGCCTCCAAACCTCAATCCAGGACTGAGTTCCTCGCTGCTAGCTCACTCCCAGGACCAACACTGAGCTCTAGATCAGCCCTTCCGTGCAGGTTCTTTCGTTGTTGGAACTCCTGCCCCTCTTGCCCAGGCCTCCTGTATGGAGATTACTAGCATGTACTGCCACACCCTGATTCAAGTTCACTTTTCATTTATTTATTCATGGCAGGAGTGGGGCTGGGGCAGGTGGACAGAGCATTAACATGCCAAGGAACAGCTTTGTGAAGCTGGCTCTCTCCTTCCACCACCCGAATTTCAGGGATCTAGTTTAGGCTTGTTGGCAAGAACCTTAACCTGCTAAGCCATTACCAGGCCCAAGTTCATTTTTCGAAAACAACCCTTTATACACATAAGTAGTGGGAAGTGAGCCGGCCACCCTCTTGATTTACCATGTCCTAGGAATTCCCCCCAACACACTGTGCTTCATTTATTTGAATGCAGCCAGTGCTGGGGAAATCCCTGCCTCTCCAGGGCCTGGAGAGATTCAAATCTTGTTCTCCAGTGAGAACTGCAACCAGCTTTTTTTTTTTTTTACCCCTTCATAGTCTGGAAGTGGGAGGAGAAGTCAGCACAGGCAGCCACTGGAGTCGGGTGTGGTCAGGAGGGAAGCAGCCTAGGGTTGGGGGGAATCTCTCCCACCCTGGGGAAGGGTGTGATAGTCTGGGTCCTGCTGGTGTCTGGGTCCCTGGGGCAGTTGGTTATCCCGGCAGGTGCCTCAGCCAATAGATAGCATCATTACAAACTCTGCAGAGGAGATGGGTAGGGAAAGGCCAATCCAGGTCAGGGATTGAAGGTGCTAGAGGCCTGGGTGGGGTGTCTGTAAGGGTGACTCACCATCAAAGTCTATGGTGCCATCCCCGTTGAGGTCCATGTCTCGTAACATCTCATCCAGCTCTGTGCCTTCGAGTGCTTCCCCCAGCAGAGCTGGTGCTGCTTGCCTCAGCTCTGCCACTGTGATCCGCCCATCCCTGTCCTTGTCAAACTGTAGAGAGTCCAAGCAGGGCTCTGACCCCAAGTTGCCTCCATATTTGACTCACTGTGTCTCACCATGTCATCCCGCCCAGGCTGGCCTTGAACTCACAGAGCTTCTCTTGCCTCTGCCTCCCAAGTGCTGGACCACTGTGCTCAGCCCTCTTCAGCTAGTTTAATTGGTACGTTTTTACAACTGAGACAGTGTCTCTGGCACAGGCCAGGCTAGCCTCAGGCTCACTATGTAATGATGTAGACTTGAACTCCTTCTCCACCTCCCAAGCCCTGCATTACAGCTGTGCTCCACCATGCCTTGTTTTGTTTGGTGCTGGGGATTGAGCCCAGGGCTTTGTGCATACTAGCTATGCCCTTTGCCAACTGAACTATATCCTGTTCTTGGTTCTTCTTTCAACACTGCCTGATGCATGGCGACGATGTTCCCCACCAGCTGTCTAAACCTCCCCAACCTCAAGAACCAATACTGTCTCCTAGGGTGGGAGGTTTCCCTGATTCAAAGACCCCAACTGGGAATCAGCCAAGCACTCCCTACCTGTTCCCAAGCCTAGGCTCGCCTCTCTGGGCTTCCTGAAGACTGAGATTTCCCAGGAAGGACATGGTCCATGCTTGCTACCCACTTGTTCTCCTCACCTCTCGGAAGGCGATCCGTAGCTCTCGTACGCCCAGCATATGAGCTGTCTCCTCCCTCAGCTTTGGGCTCATCAGCTCCACAAACTCTTCAAAATCCACAAAGCCCCCCACTGTGGACCCAGGTAGAACGTCACCTCAGTGAGCATCTGCTCAGTGGGGATGCCATGCCCTTCTGTCTTCCCACCAGGGCTCTGAAGTCATGTTCCTTCCTCAAAGAGGAGTTTCTTGGCTACTGGGCGATCAGGGATGCTCCTGATCTTCACAAAGCCCCAGTGGGCCAGAAAGAGACATGGCTTCAGAGCAGGCAGCCCAAAGTTCAAATCCTGTTACTGTGTGGGGCCTTGAGTGGCTCACCAACCCTCCTGCTCTCATCCTGGGATGGCCCAGGAAGAAGCTACTCTATGGAGCAAGGCTATGGCTGGCTAGAGCAGAGTAGGAAACACCAAGTACCTTTTAAAAGCACTGCTGTGTCATCAGCCCCTCAATTCTAAATGGCCCATAAAACTCCAATGGTCAAATAAAAACTTTGGGGGAAAAGAGGTACATGACCCTGAATGGGTATTGTGCTTTTCTTGTTGTTGTTTGAATCGGGGTTTCTCAATTCAGTCCTGACAGGCCCGGAGCTCACCATGTAGACCAGGCTGGCCTCAAACTCCCAGAGATCCTCCTGCCTCTGCCTCCCCAGTGCCTGGATTAGAGAAATGTGCTACCATGCCTGGCTCTGGGTTTGTTTTCATTTGTTTGTTTGTTTTTTATCAAGTTCACATAAGAGAGGGTCATCCAGGAAGATAGAACTTCAACTGAGGAAATGCCTCCATCAGACTGGCCCACAGACACGCCTCTGGGACATTCTCTTGATTAATGATTTCTGTGGGAGAGCCTATTCCACTGTGGGTGGTACAACTCCTGGGAAGGTGGTCCAGGGAGGTATGAGAAAGGTAGCTGAACAGGAGCCTGGGGAGGAAGCCAGGAAGCAGCATTTCTCCACAGTTTCTGTTTTGGTTCCTGTCTACAGGTTCCTGCCTTGAGTTCCTGCCCTGACTTCCCTGGATGATGGATTATAAGATGTAACACAAAGTTAACCCTTTTCTCCCCAGTTTGCTTTTGGTCATGGCATTTATCACAGCAATAGAAAGCAAGCCAGGGTGTGCGCATCCAGGACAAATTCCATGCTCATCTTGGAAACTGTTGTCAATAAGGAAGCAAGAGCAACAGATGGCTCTGTGGATAAAGGTGCTTGCCACAAGCCTGGTGGCCTGAGTTTCAGTAGACCCCTGGGACCCACATGCCAGAAGGACTCACTCCTGACGGTTGTGTTCTGGGCTCCAAACACATACTATCCCACCCCCTCACTCATAACAGCTAAAAGCGAAAATAGCAGGGCCATGGCCCACCCACCCTCCAGGTAACCAGGCTGGCTCCCAAACCCATCACCCAGCCGGGCTCCATCACTGACTGCGCATCTTCACGTGCTGTGACACTTCTAGGAGCTCCATCTCCGTGGGCATGTAGCCCAGCGTCCGCATGCAGTCCCCTAGCTCCCGGTAGCCGATGTAGCCATCCTGGTCGGTGTCAAACTCCTCAAAGGCTGCCTGGAGCTCTGTAGGGATTAGCAGAAGTCAGGCCAGGAGGCTAGACCCGGGGTCCCCTCCTACCTCCCAGCAGCAGTGAGGGACACTCACCCTCCAGCTCCTCGGGGCCCAGTTCACGATCCTGTACGGGAGTAAGCCGACATGTTTGCCACGGCTCCCCCAGCCTCTGCCAGTGTGCTCACTGGGCAGGGCTGGCTCACCAAAGCAGGTGAAGACAGTTGAAATCCTACAGACCCCACGAGCGGAGAGCAGCCTTCTCCCCGTGCTCTCGGAGCTTAACGTGGGTTCTCCAAGATGTCTGCTATGAGGTCTGCCTAGGCTCACCAGCTGGCCTAAAGCCAACCTTGTCCTGCACTGGCTCTCCTGGTCTGGGGTACAAGAGGCAGGAGGCCTGGGCATGTAGGAGCAAGAAGGGATAAAGTTGAGTAGAATTAGACTTCACCCCCCACCCCTACACCCCCTGACCTTTCCAAAGATGCGGTTGAGCAGGGGCCCGTAAGTCCTTTGGGCAGCGTCCTGCTGAGGGTCAGAACGATGCCGGTGGGAATGTCGGTGAGAGGCGTGCCCGGCAGGTGCTGAGGGTGGCTCATCCTGTCCTGCTCTGGTCCTTGGGGGGTTCTTGCCGCTTCCTGAGGCCTCAGAGCCCTGGCTAGAGGACTGCTCCCCAGAACTGGCCTTCTGGGACCCTGAGAGCCGCTTCTCCTTCTTGCTCCTTCTCCTGGTCAAGGTGGGGTCCTCCACAGCACTCCTGGGAGATACAGCTACTTCAGGGGTCTTCTGGGGGCCAGGAGCCAGCTGTGCACTGTGCTCCGTCGCCATGTAGAAGATAACAGGACTCAGCGATGTAGCTCGATGGAGTGCCCTTGGTTCTCAGGGCCCAGAAAGCTGCTTACGGCCCCCCAGGCTTGAGTTGATCACCTGGGATCCACAGTGAGGGGGATTAGGGTAAATGAGTCAGGCAGCCAGCCTAATCCTTGCCCTCTGCCCCAGGGTGGCCTGCACACACCAGATGGGTCTTGATGGGTGAGGAGTGCCAGGGCACAGCAGTGGCAGTGAGCTCATACTTAAGCTCAGCCATTTCTTGCCTAGTCATCCTTCCAAGTCTCAGTTTCCGAATCTGTGAAATGGGGGTGGGAGGGCACACTGCTGTAGAATTAAACACTCATCCCAGAGTGTGACATAGCTGAAGTCAGTGTAGCAAAGACAAGTGAAGGCCCCTTAGTCAGGAGGAGGCATACTAGAAAAAGTGAGAGTTGTTACCTTGGGTCTCCAATGGAGTGACATCCTAATTGGAGTGCAGGGCATATGAATTTTTAGAAAGGAGGCCAGACCAGAGGCCTTCATGCTGATGGAGGGGTGACACGGGGCAGGGGAGAGGGGAAATGACACAGCCACCCTGGGCCAGAGGAGCTCCTGGCAAAGGGTCTCCATTGTCTGACCTTGTTGGGATCGGGGCCCCTGGCTGCTGACTTAGCCCTATGGGGCCACGGTTAGGGTTTCCGGACAGCAGACCCATGAATGATTAATGACCTCTCAGCTTGGGTTTCCTGCCTGTCTGCCGCCATATCGCCACTGGGTGCCATGCAGCAGGCTCCATCGTGGGGCCGGTTGGTGGCTGGACCTTGGACAAGCAGGCAGCATCCTGCTCCTTCTACCTGGCCTGCACCTCCCAGGTAAGCCAGGCAGTGCTATAGACCCCAAGGGAGGGGCATCCAGGCTCTGAGGCCGTAGGGGCTGGAGCTCATAGAGCAGACTCCACCAAGGAAGAGGCTGAGGTGGAGAGCCGTGGGGATGGTGGTCGCAACCACGGGTTCCAGGCATGATCCAGATGTGTTCTCGTAGCCGGTCTCTCTCTACCCTCAAAGGGACTCTTTCTTTCCTTCACCAGTTGGGGGAAGTAGAGTAAGGACAGCAGAAGGCACTTGAGCCTCGAGCCTGGGTCCCCCCTGTCCACCTCATTCTCATCGTCCTACAGAGTGACCGAGAGTCTCCTCTGTATAGCAGCTCCAGGGACAAACAAGGCCACCTTTGCCAAACTCAGAGGTGTGGGAAGGGAACACAAGTGGCAGTGCAAGACACCGAGGAGCCACAGACCGCTCTCAGGGCCCGCCCAGCCACAGCCTGCCAGGGTCTGGAGGCTCAGCCCTCACCTGGTGTCCTGGGGAGGGCACTAAAGGCACTTTCCCTCCTGGGATGCATTTAGAATCCAGTATGCCAGGATCTAGTGAGGGGAAGACCAAGTGGTTCTCTTTCTTTCTTGCTTGCTTGCTTGCTTACTTACTTGCTTGCTTTCTTCTTTCTTTTCTTCCTCTCTCTCTCTCCTGAGATAATGTCTCATGCATCCCAGGCTAGCTCCAAACTCCCAAGTGTAGAAATCTAGCCTTGAACCCTCTTGCCCCACTTCTCCAATGTTGAAATGTCAAGTGTGCACCAGCTGTTGTTGTTTTGTTTGAGAGAAGGTCTTAAAACTCTGTAGTGTAGACTGGCCTTGAACTTATGGCAATTCCCCTGCCTCTGTCTCCCAAGTACTGATATTACCAGCATTACTACCTTCAAGTGCTTTTCAGACAGTGTCTTCTGGAACACTAGGTGGGAGCCCCCACAGCTTTAGAGCCCCACCTCTCCACTCACACAGATGTTCCACTATAGCACCTTATCCTAAAACAAGATGTAGAGCTGAAGCCAGGCATGATGGTGCACTCCTTATAATCCCAGCACAGGGGAAGCAGAGGCAGGAGGATCACTTAAATGTGGGGCCTGCCTGGTCTACATAGTGACACCCTGTCCCAAAGAAACAAGAGGCAGGAGGGTCAGGGGATGTGGCTAAGTTGGTAGAACGCTTGCCAGGCATGCAAGAGGCCTTGGGTTCCCTCCTCAATACTGCATAAGCTGACCATAGTAGTGCATGGCTGTAATCCAAGTGCAGGGTAGATGGATACTGGAAGGTCAGGAGTTCAAGGCCATCCTCAGCTCTGTAATGAGATTGAGGCCATGTGGGGCTACACGAGATTTTGTTTCAAAAATTTTAAATCAGGGCTGGAGAGATAAGATGGCTCAGCTGTTAAGAGCTGCTCTTGCAGAGGACCCAGGTTCAGTTTCCAATACTTATATGGTAGCTCTCAGCTGCCATGTAACTCCAGTCACAGGGGCTCAACACCCCTTTCTGGACTACAAGGGCACCTACACACACAAAGTACTTGCATGCATGTATGTATGTAAGTATGCAGGCAAACACTCATACCCATAAATAATAAATCTTTTTTTTTCTTTTTTAAGACAGAGTCTCACTATTTAGCTCCCTTGGCTGGCCTGGAAATTTCCATGTAGACTAAGCTAGCCTTATACTCAGAGACTCACCTGCTTCTGTGCCTCCTAAGTGCTGGGATTAAAGGCATTTGATACTGTGCCTGGCCCCAAATAAATAAATTTTAAAACACAGAGAGAGAGAAGCTGGCAGTACAAGTTGGTAATCCCAGCATTTAAAAGGCTAAGACAAGGGCTGGAGAGATGGCTCAGAGGTGAAGAGCACTTGCGCTCTTCCAGAGGTCCTGAGTTCAGTTCCCAGAAACCACATGATGGCTCACAACCATCCATAGTGAGATCTGGTGCCCTCTTCTGAATTGCATGCTCACATGCAGGCAGAACACTGTATAAATATACATTTTTTTTTAAAGGTTGAGACAAAAGTCGTGCCTCAAGTTTAAGGCTATCCTGGTCTACACATCAAGTACCAGGCCAGCCAGGGTTCCACAGGAAAACCCTGTCTTAAGACAACATCTAAAAGTCTCCCCAATGAACTTTAAAACCTTTGGGTTAGTCCACTTGGACATGCGGATTCCATGTGGCAAAATGGTATTAAGTTTGGTCTAGATACTGACCACATCTGTAATCTTCACCAAGTCACAGAGTTAATGAACAATCATCTCCTCACTGGTAAGACTGATTGCAGGGGAACCACATGAGGTTATCTATTTAAGTGCCTGGCACAGGCTAATTAATCAAAAGGAGGTAACACTGGCCCAGAGAGGGGCAGTGGCTGGCCTGAAGGCGCACAGCACCATCTCTCTCATACCAAGCCATCATGCATTTGTTGATTCGGCAGACTGGCAGTTCATGTCCAGCGCTACACTGAGGACCCAGAATGGACACTGCTATGGAAGCCAACCTGGACGCTGCTGGCCACCATCCCCGCACAGAGATCAATGATGAGGACTACTACCCTCAGGGCAGCTGGGACACAGTCTTCCTGGTGGCCTTGCTGATCCTGGGATTGCCAGCCAATGGGCTGATGGCATGGCTGGCTGGCTCACAGGCCCGGCACGGGGCTGGCACGAGACTGGCTCTGCTCCTGCTCAGCCTGGCCCTCTCTGACTTCTTGTTTCTGGCAGCGGCGACTTTCCAGATCCTGGAGATCCAGCATGGAGGCCACTGGCCACTGGGCACTGCCGCCTGCCGCTTCTACTACTTCCTGTGGGGTGTGTCCTACTCCTCCGGCCTCTTCCTACTGACAGCCCTCAGCCTGGACCGCTGCTTGCTGGCACTGTGCCCACGCTGGTACGCAGGGCGCCGCCCAGCCCGCCTGCCCCTCTGGGTGTGCGCTGGGGTCTGGGTCCTGGCCACACTCTTCAGTGTGCCCTGGCTGGTTTTCCCCGAAGCTGCTGTCTGGTGGTATGACTTGGTCATCTGCCTGGACTTCTGGGACAGCGAGGAACTGCCTCTGCGGATGCTTGAGATCTTGGGGGGCTTTCTGCCTTTCCTCTTGCTGCTGGTCTGCCATGTCCTCACCCAAGCCACTACTTGCAAGACCTGTTGTGGGCGTCAGCCTAGGCCCATGGCCTGCCATGGCTTTGCCCGTGTGGCCAAGACCATTCTTTCAGCCTATGTGGTTCTGAGGCTGCCCTACCAGCTGGCACAGTTGCTCTATCTGGCTTTCTTATGGGATGTCTACCCTGGGTACCTGCTCTGGGAAGCTCTGGTCTATTCTGACTACCTGATCCTGCTCAACAGCTGCCTGAGCCCCTTCCTATGCCTGGCAGCCAGTGCTGACCTCCGGGCCCTGCTGCGCGCTGTGCTCTCCTCCTTCACGGCTGCTCTCTGCGAGGAACAGCCTGGTAGCTTCACACTAGCTGAGCCACAGACCCAGGTGACTTCTGAGGGTTTGACTCTGCCAGGACTGACAGCTGAAGGCCAGCCAAGGCTGGACCCCGTGATCCCGCCTCAGGTGAACCCCTCTGCCCAGCTGCAGTCAGATTCTGTGGTCCAGCCTGCGGTGAACCCCTCAGTCCAGCCGCAGTCAGATTCTGTGGTCCAGCCTAAGGCGGACTTCCTGATCCAGCCACCTTTGGATACTGTAGTTCAACTTGAGGTGAACCCTTTGACCCAGCCACAGTTGGATCCCACGGCTCAACCTCAAGTGAACCCCTCATCCCAACCACAGTCAAATTCTATGGTCCAGCCTCAAGTGGACTCCCTGACCCAGTCAGGGCTGGATCCTGTGGCCCAGCCACAGTCAAGCACAGAGGCTGAGATCCCTGCCTGTGGGGCTGAGTCAGCCTCTAACCCTGGTGAGGAAAACTCCACTAGCCCATCCCTAGATCCCACTCCTGGAGACCCTGAAAACCTAGACAAACCCATTGTTCCTGAGGGAGAAAGGCCTAGCAGTGTCCAGCCAAATGAGGCCCCCAGTGCAGGACCTACTTGAGTGCCTGGGAAGCCCAGGTCCGCCAGGGTAGTAGAAGAGTCAGAGAGAGCCACTGAAGCAGCTAGGCAGAGAGGTGGGAACATGAAGAAACAGAGGTGGGAACAATGAAGAAATGCAGCAGCGAAAACCCCCGTTGATTCCCTTGAGCCTGCCAAGAGGGCTGAGGGGGAAGTGAAACCAGTCAGCCAGAAGTCCCAGGCAGGGGGCTGTGAATGTCGCCAGCCTGGTCTCACCAAGCTGTTCCATTACTACCCCAAACACATACAGCCACCCAACATCTTTGAGCCACTGAGGATGGTCCTGCTGGATTCTATCCTCTAGTCCCTCCAAATCCATGCTTCTTCCCCTTATCACCTCCATTCTAATAGAGGAAGACAGCAAGCGCCACTTTTTCTGGGCTTGATCTGATCTTCCTCTAAACTTTCCTTCACTTTCTTCATTCCTCTCTGGTTCTCTGGTTTGGGCATCAAACAGTAACATCCTTATAGAGAAGGGAGGCTTCCAGGAGCCCACAGACTCAAGCAGGAGCCAATTGGCCTGGCATAGCCAAGCTGTCTTCAACATTCACCTGCCCCCAGCATACAGAGCCTAGGACAGGATTCCCTAGTAAGGTGCAACCAAGAACCAGAAACATCTAGACAAGAGTCAGGAGAAGCCATGCCTGGATTCAAACTCAGCTCTGCCACACTCTTGTCTTGGTGACCTGGCACACTTCTGCTTTGAGGGACATTTGAAGATTAAATACGAAAGTGAGTGTGGTACCCGCAGGAGCCAGGCACACAGTGAGGCTCTGGAGCAGGTCCTGACAAAAAATAGCCTTCCAGGGGCTGGGCCTGGATGGCAGGAGGACAGCGCCACCACCTGCCTGAAGCACCTGAGATCCTCTGATTGCTTGGGTTGCAGACAACCAGGCGTTCTGAGGGTGCCTTCAGGGTGAGAGACTCAAGAAACCTTCAAGGTCTGACTCCATTCAAAAGCCGAACTGACGTCACCTGCTGTGAAGCCAGACCTCGAGCAGGGTTGGACAGGATCTAACAAAGCTGTAAGCTGCAGAGCGTGCTGGAATTTGAACCCCAGGACACAGACAGGAGGCTGTCCAAAGGCAGCCCTGAGCACCATGGTCCCAGGAAGGGCAAAAGCCCCAAAGTCAGAGGGCTGAGCCAGCTCTTCCTGTCCAGCTGCAGATGCTGCAAGGGAACAACAAAACAAAACAGGAAGTGCTGAAGTTGTTTCCCACACACTGCTCTCCAGTTATCCCCTCTTCACCCACACCAGCCTCTAGTGTTCCAGAGCAGGTCTCTCTCCCTTCCCCAGCATCCTTTCCCTTTGATGAGGAAATGCCCTCAGTCCCGGGTTCCCATGGCAGTGACAGCTTATCTGAAGCGTTTTTTTTTTTTTTTTCCTGGGAAACTTGCATCATAAAAAAGACGAGGTGGAAGGCTGTGCAGGCATCTGGAGGGGTGCAGACAGATCTGCATTGTCGCAGACTCCTTCTTAAGGTCGATTTTCTGATCTGTAAGAAGGGGGTAATGTGCTGGGCACAACTTCTGCAATCCTAGCACTCAGGATGCCAAGGCAAGAGTCTCATACACTCAAGGCCAGCCTGGGCTACATAGTGAGACCCTGAGTGTAAAACACAAGGGCTAGTGGGACTGGAGAGATGGCTCAGCAGCTAAGAGCAAATGATATTCTTGTAAAGGGTCAAAGTTGGTTCTCAGTACCCACATATGGCAACTTACACACACGAAACTCTAGCTCCAGGGGACCCATCACCCTCTTCTTCTGATATCCATAGGTACCTGTACATATATACACACATATACACATACACACACACAGACAGATATATATATATATATATATATATATATATATATATATATACTTACATATATATATATATATATATATGTAAGTAAAATAAATCTGAAGAAAAGAAAGGGCTGGGGATACACTCAATAATAGGGTGCTTGCCTAAAACACTCAAGGCTCTGGGCTCACAAACCAGCACTGCAAAATAATGTATGCTCTCTTGCTGATGGCTACAAGTATAAGGTTCACATGAGGAGGCCACGGAGTGGCAGTGGCAGTTTCAAAGGGTAATGGCAGCCATTATAATGGGTCTGTCTTAGTCACTATCCTATTGTTGTGGAGAGACACCATGACCAAAGCAACTCTTATAAAGGAAAGAATTTGACTGGTGCCTTGCTTAGTTTCAGATGCTTGATCCATGATCATCGTGAGGGGAGAATGGTGGCAGGCATAGCGCTAGAGAAATAGTTGAGAGCAACTTCCTGATCCACAGGCAGAAAACATGAACCAGGCCTCACATGGGCTTTTGACACCTCAAAGACTACCCCAGTGGTGACACACTTCCCAACAAGGCCACACCTCTCATCCTTCTAATCCTAACAAAGAGTTCCACTCCCTGGTGGCAAGGCATTCATATGTATATATCTGGGTCTATGGGGCCGGTCTAATTCAAACCACCACAGGCACCAAAAAGCCAGTAGGAGAGATATTCTAAAGTATTTGTTGAATAATTCATCTAAAAAAATATTTAGTGAGCATTTACCAGAGAGTTTTCTGGCCAGCCTTCCATCTTAGAGACACATATGTAGGGGTCAGGGTGTCGCTAAGGCTTATTGGGCCCTGGCTCCACTACGTGTTTACTGTGTCAGCTTCAGCAAAGCTCTTCTTGGGGTTTGTAAATGGGTATTATAATGATTGGCCCTTTTGTAGAGAAAAAGTTTTCAATCACTGGTAGCCATTAATCTGATATGCTAGTGGAGACTCTGAGACCAAATGAGGCCTAGGCCAGAGCCCTCCTGGCAAGTAGCCTAGGGGCCAATTATCAGGCTCCTTACACCGCCATGGTGTCTCCTCCACAGAAAAGGTTCATCTCCCCCTGCCTACTTCATTTGCTGGAGTTCACAGTGTCTGAGGGTTGAGCCTTAATTTCTGTCTCCCTTGGGGTACTCTGCCATGGCCCTCTCCCTTCTCCTGACAGGGTCCCAAAGCCTCTTCAACACGGCAGGCAGATCAGAGAATAAAACTTTCCTGCCTCCAGCTATAGCCCACCCCACAAGCCCTACCTCTCAGGGAGTGAGCCAGGCCCACCTCAGAAGGAAGAGCTGTACCCTAGAAGGATTTACAGGATAAGTAGGAGTTTTCCTAAGGGCTCACAGAAGAGGTTTGTGTTAGAGAAGATGGAGCCAGAAAAGGAGACCTCAAACCTAAAACAGTCCACAGCAGAGGGAACACACCGCAGGGGATTAGGTTCTTGTTGCCTTCTGGGAAACTCCTTATTCCTCCAAGTGAAATCCCTGTGGGTTTTTTTTTTTTTTTTTTTTTTTTTCCAGAGGAACCAGATATTGGTTCTGAGAAATGTGAATATGAATATTTTGCAATTCTATGTTCAGGACTGCTGCTCATTCATTCACCGAGCATGAAGTGGTTTCACGATGGGTGCTGGGTAGGGTCTCCTTCTGGGTACCAGAAGGCCAGAGGGCTGGGGAGGAGGGGGTAAGAAGACAGAGCCCCTGTCTTTCATTTGCTGGCAGGGTGCCAAATAATGACAGTGTAGCATCTGGGACTAGGAACAACTGATGGGAACAAGGAAAAGCCAGACAGTGACTGGGTGAGAGGGGAGTGTGTGTGTGTCAGGGGGGAGGCCCACAGGGGAGGTGACACTTGAGCCTATGCCTGGAGTCACTGAGGGATTCGGCCTTTCCCAAGAGAAGAGAATGTGCTAGCCTCAGGTGGAAGTGGAGGTTTGGTGTGTCTAGGACACATGCTGAGAGAGGACAATAGTGGGGATCCTGGGGTGGTTGGCAGGCGTCAGACAGGAATTCTGGGAGAGGAACATGGAACTGTGGATTTTATTTGAAGTGGGGTGATGTTGGAGTATATGGGAATGTAGCCAACTGGCCTGATGTGAGCTCCCCATGAAACACCTACTACCCAACTCAAGCTACACTCCTGCCTGCCTGACTCCAGGGTTCATCAACAGTGAGAAATCCAAAGACTTCGGAAATAACAAATGGGAGGCCTCAATCAAGCACCTGTCCTCTCTAGGCGTGTTTCTTCACAGAGTCTGCTGAGCTCTGAGATGGGACACAAGTCCACCTACCCTCCCACACACAGCTGGGGCTTCATGCAGGCTAACCAAAGCACTTTTTAACCTCTTCTCTTTCTGGGAAAGACACCCTCCTACATCACCAGGAAGGTAGACAGAGGAAAGAACAGTACTGCTACTGTGGGTCCTAACAGGGGCACCTAAGTCCTCAAGAATGAGACAAAATCTGAGGAGGCAAATCCGGGCTCTGATGAGTTGGAGGAAAGAAAGGAAGTTGTGCGGGATCCATAGGACATCTTGATTTTTACTAAGCCCAAGCAGGAACTACGGGTGTCCATCAGGATGTATGAGATTGCCTTTCACCTCTTCAATGTCCATAGTTAACGGACATCATGAGCTCCCAACCTTAAAACCCCGCACTTGCGGCTGGGTGTGGTAGCACATGCCTTTAAAATCCCAGCACTTGGGAGGCAGACGCCGGTAGATTTTTTGAGTTCTTTGCCAGTTCCAGGCCAACAAGTGTGCACAGTAAAATCATGTCTCAAATACAAAACAAAAACACGTGTAAATGCTGGAGGCGGAGCGAGAGAATCCTTTCGGGTAGAACTAGATAGGGAAATCAGAGGGCAAGCTTCGCCCCTCCCGAGGAGACGCCTAAGGCTTGTACCAGCGGCTCCAACCAGGGCTGTCCCTTTCAACAAGCAGCCCAGGGCTTGGCGACTAGGCCTTGCCCCGTGGGCGGGGCATCACGATGTCCCGCCTTCTGCGCGTGACCTTGCCCCACCCCCACCCCACTCTCTGTCACTTCCTGATTCCCGCTTCCTGCTTCCCAGAGGCTGGGATCCGGAGCCGCCCGAGGTCGCCGCCGCAGTCCCCGGCGCCCCTGGCGAGCGGTGAGCGGTGAGCAGTGAGAGCGGCTGGGCTGGACTAGGGGCGCGGACGTGGGCCTGGGGTGGGGGGCGCGAGCCCGAAGAGTGCGGCGCCCCACCCTCAGCCCCAACCCCTTCGGCTGCCCATCTCTCCCTTCCTGGCCAGGGATCTTTGGAAGTCGGGTTCCCGGTTCACCTCGGACGCTGCTTCGAGGCCACTTTGAGGACCTGGCAACATCCTTACGATCCCTGTTCTGCCAGGGTCCCCTAAGCCGGACTTCCTGCAGCTCTTTGCACATTCCCTGGGACTCAGCCGCGGCCTAGTAGGAAGAACAAAACCCTTTTGCCGCCTCTTCTCCCCATCACCCAGCCTCTAAACTCCGGGCGTGGAAAGCTGCTTGGAACCAACTGGGACCTACATAAGATCTAAGCTCTGTCTTTCTTCCTTTCAAACACACACACACACTCAGAGACATGGAGGAGCTTGGGGGGAGAGTCTGTTGGTTTACACCTATGAACCCATTCTAAAACCGGGGAAACAGAATTCCGGCGTTATGGTGACCAGGTCCCTGGTGACACGCTCTGTGTGTCTCTTTGGAGGGCCACAGCTGATCCAGGTGTCTCTGCCCCGTAGACATGTCCTTCCGAAAAGTGGTTCGGCAGAGCAAATTCCGGCATGTGTTTGGTCAGCCCGTCAAGAATGATCAGTGTTATGAGGACATTCGAGTGTCCCGGGTTACCTGGGACAGCACCTTCTGCGCAGTCAATCCCAAGTTCCTGGCGGTGATTGTGGAAGCCAGCGGCGGGGGTGCCTTCATGGTGCTCCCTCTAAGCAAGGTGGGCCTTGGGGTCAGGGTGGAGAGGAGGAATGAGGACACACCGGCCACACCTGTGGGCAGGGCAATTTGAGCCACTTCTTGGCCCGTGGCTCCTGCTGGACAAGTCATAATCCAGATTTACTGCCCAGCAGGTATTGGTGCAAGTAGAAAAAGTGTTTATTGCTACCGAGTCTGGATAAGAGAATGCAGGCATTTCCTCCTACGCTGGGTAGAGCAGAGACACAGCTGGGCCACCAGGAACCAGGGTAGTGGCATCATTCTTGCACCATGGAGGGGCGCAGATGCTGGGAGGAATGGAGACACGGGCTTTTGGTTCTCCTCTGACGGCCCTTCATGCCTACAGACAGGCCGCATTGACAAGGCCTACCCAACAGTGTGTGGACACACGGGACCTGTTCTGGACATTGACTGGTGTCCCCACAATGATGAAGTCATTGCCAGTGGATCAGAGGACTGCACTGTCATGGTGAGCATAGGACTGTACCAATGAGGGTCTCGGGGTGTGGCTGGAGGACGCCGGCAGCAGGGGCAAGCACAGGCCTGAGCCCATCTTCCCGCTCCCCACCACAGGTGTGGCAGATTCCAGAGAATGGGCTGACCTCCCCTCTGACAGAGCCGGTAGTGGTGCTCGAGGGGCACACCAAGCGTGTGGGCATCATCACCTGGCACCCCACAGCCCGAAATGTGCTTCTCAGTGCAGGTCTGCACCGCTCCCCAGCCCTTCTTCGAAACCCTTCTCCAGGGTGGTCCTGGAATGTTGTGTATCCTCTCACAGGCCAGTCTAACAGATTGGGGAAACTGGTGCTTACAAAGATGGAGACCCAGTTCAGTAGCAGAGGAAGGGGCAGAGTGGGTCTGGTGGGTTGATGGCCCTAACACTACCTGCCTGGGCCTGCCTGAGCTGATGAGCGATTGCCTGCCAGGTTGTGACAATATGGTGCTTATCTGGAATGTGGGCACGGCAGAGGAGCTCTACCGTCTGGACAGCCTGCACCCTGACCTCATCTACAACGTGAGCTGGAACCATAACGGCAGCCTCTTCTGCTCAGCCTGCAAGGACAAGAGCATCCGCATCATTGACCCCCGGCGGGGCACCCTGGTGGCAGTAGGTATCCCCAGAGGGCAAAGATAGCAGTGTACTCAGGGTCTTGATCTGAACTATGCTGACCACCTGTCCATCCTACAGGAGCGGGAGAAGGCTCATGAGGGGGCCCGGCCCATGCGTGCCATCTTTCTGGCCGATGGCAAGGTGTTTACCACGGGTTTCAGCCGCATGAGTGAACGGCAGCTGGCTCTCTGGGACCCAGTGAGTGATGTAGCAAGCCTGAGGCAGGCAGGCAGGGTTGAGACCTGGGCCTCACCCTAGGATACTCCTCACTGAGGAGGAGTATGAGGTCAGGCTGAGCTGCTAAGCACTATAGACTTCTCCGTGCTGATCTGTCTGCCTGGCCCTTGAGACATCTAGGATTTTGCCAGACGCTCCCTTCCTTGGCCCAGCTCCCTGGCTCTCCCTGACACTCCCCCAGTACCTCCCACGTCCTTGATTCTGCTCCTGGGAACCCCAGGTCCTTGCCCTGCCACACTCTGTCCCCAGCAGAACACTCCTGCACGATGAACTTGAGGGCCCCTTTGAGGCCTGGGCTTATACTACCTGGTTCCAGCCTTCCTGTGGACAGACATTCTCAACATTTGTCTGTTGGTTTGGGAATAGTCTTAAAGCCTGGAGAAGTCTGGGAAAGTGGGACCTGGGAATGAAGAAAACCATTAGCATGCTGGCAAGTGCAGCTGACTGGTGTGTGAGACTGGCTGAGGCCAGTCCTGTAGTGTTTGGGATGAGAAGATTCTGACTTGGCCTGACTGTGCCCCATGTGCTTAGGAAAACCTTGAGGAGCCCATGGCCCTGCAGGAGCTGGATTCAAGCAATGGGGCCCTCCTGCCCTTCTATGACCCAGACACCAGCGTGGTCTATGTCTGTGGCAAGGTAAGGCTGGGTGGGGCAACAGACTGAGGCTAAAAGGCAGGGAAGGGCCTGGCTAAGTGCTGAGAGCTCTTATTCCCACAGGGTGACTCCAGCATCCGGTACTTTGAGATCACAGATGAGCCCCCCTACATCCACTTCCTGAATACATTCACCAGCAAAGAACCCCAGAGGGGTATGGGTAGCATGCCTAAGAGGGGCTTGGAGGTCAGCAAGTGTGAAATTGCCCGGTAAGAAGGTCCTCTGAGGCAGCCGTCTGTGGCCCGAGTTTACTCAAGGACCCAGCCTTGCAAGGTGGTCAGACTGAGCAGGGGCCAGGCTGTCAGCATCCAAGGTGAAAGCTTAGGTTGTGGAGGCTAAGCTGGGCTTGGTGCCATACACCTGCTATCCTAGCATTTGGGAGTTATGAGGACCACAAGTGCAGAGGCTAGCCTGGTCTACATAGTAAGTTCAGGGTCAGTCTGAACAAGACCCTGTCTGAAGCAGAAACAAATCAAAGGAGAGGGATGTGAAAAAGCTCAGTTGGTAGAGTGACAGCCTAGCATAAACCCCGGGGTTCTACTCCAGCACTGTGAAGAAAGTGCTGTGGCACATGCTTGTAATTCACTCAGGAGGTGGACCAGGGAGGAGCACGAGTTGAAGTTTAGTGAGTTTAGTGAGTTCAAGGCCAGCCTGGGATTTATGAAACCATGTTTCAAAAAATAAAGGGAGAAGCACATGCCTTTAATCCTAGCTTTTTGCAGAGGCAGGCTGGTCTTACGAGTTTGAAGCAAGGCTGATCTACATAGTGAGTTTCAGACTTCCAAGGCTACAGTGAGACCGTGTCTCAACAAAAAAAGAAAAAAAGAATAACAACCCCAAAGTTGCCTAGGGTCACTCTATAGGAACCCTTGAGACAGGGAAGCCATGAGCACAAGGCGACCTGTATGTGGGGTCCCGGGTCAGCTTGTGGGGATGTCACCATGTAGAGAAACTAGAGAGCTGTAGGAGGTTCCACCATGGCTCCCCTCCCTTTTCCAGGTTCTACAAACTGCACGAGCGCAAGTGTGAGCCTATAGTCATGACCGTGCCAAGAAAGGTGAGGCTGCCGATGACCCCGTCCACCCACTCTCTTCCCTAGCAGAAGGGCCACACCAGGGCATTGGGTGAGGCTGGTGAATGGGTGTAAGCCTATGGGCTGTACAGATAGATGCTGGGTGGCCTGAGTTCTAGAGAATTGTTGGAGGGGTGACCCAGGTGAGCTGAGGCCTTGCAGTGACAGAGGCCATACACTAAAGAGCAGGATAGCAGGGATAGAGGGCCACCCATGAGGCACGACCAACAGCAGGGCTGGGATGGCACTCTGGGGGGGAGAGGGCTGAAGGAAGGGCATGAGGGACAGCGCTCTGGCTGTGAATCCGATGGGGAGGGGCCTGGCCACATACAGCTTGGCCTCAGAAGCCCAGCCAGGAGCCTAGAACACATTCCCACTGTCCTCCAGTTGTTGTTCACAGACTCAGTGTATCAGGCATGTCCTGGAGAAAAGTCACAATCAGTCTATGGGGCACAGATGTGGCTCACAGGACTCCACAGAGCCACATAGCTGGCCCTTGTGGTTTGTTGGAGAGGGTGCCAGCAGGGCTGTGCCAGGAAGATCAGGTAAGGCTTCAGTGAAAACATTCAAGAAGGAAGTAAAAAGGGAGACTGGAGCTCTGGAGGTTCTTGGGGATCAGGCATTTGGAGGATGGGTTGACAAGAGTGCAAGTCAGGAGGGTATTGAGGATGCAGCCACTCAAAGACCAGATGTGAGACCCCTATAGGGACCCGCAACTGATTCTGACCTCCCCTACCTGGTGGGCAGTCTGACCTTTTCCAGGATGATCTGTATCCTGACACAGCTGGACCTGAGGCTGCTCTTGAGGCGGAGGATTGGGTGAGCGGGCAGGATGCCGATCCAATCCTCATCTCACTACGGGAAGCCTATGTGCCCAGTAAACAACGGGACCTGAAGGTCAGCCGGCGCAATGTGCTATCCGACAGCCGGCCTGCCAGTTCCAGCCGCCCTGGAGCTGCCACAGCGACTGCAATTATTGATGTTCCCAGTGGTACCTTTGCTGGGGCTGGTGTACGTGCCCTAGATTTGGGGGTGCTGTCCAATTGGCTGAGCCTCAGGCTTCTACCCTAGGGGAGGGTTATGGCTGATGGCCTCTGACTTCCATATGTCCTCCTTGCAGGAATCTGGGAAGCTGGAAGAGGTGATGCAGGAGCTTCGGACACTTCGGGTGCTGGTCAAGGAACAGGGGGAGCGTATCAGCCGCCTGGAGGAGCAGCTGGGCCGCATGGAAAACGGGGATTCATAGGACCACCAGGGACCTGCCCCCAACACTGCCTCCTCCTCCACCCCTTCTCACCTAGCTTTGGCAGCCAGGTCACACCACACAGTTTGCTGCTCAGTGCCTCTGGGGCAGGTCATGGCCAGTTTGCACCTCTCCAAAGCCTGGGGCCCAGGTTGGGAGCACCACCTAGCTTTTGGAAGATTTTTGTACCAAGGCAAACTCCCACGTATTTTAAGGGACCATCTTCCCACCTGTCCAACCCATTGCCCCCTCCCCAGAGAAAGCAGCAGAGATGGGTTCTATATTTTCATTCCAAATAAAATGTTCTTTCTAAAGCCAGGTTTGACCTGCTGCTTCGGAGGTCAGGGCTGGGTGCTAGGAAGGGAAACCGCAAATCTGACATGGAAAATAGCCCTGCGTATCAGAGTTCCGCTGTGGAGAGAAACAGGCCAAAGGGCTCCAGAAAGGTGTGTGAGATGTCAGTGGATAAAAACACTTGCTAAGCAAGCCTGATGGCCTGAATTCAATCCCTGGGACCCACAGGGGATGTATCTGACCTCTGCACACCCCCATATCGCAGGCATGTGCACACAAGCCAGGGACCTTTGGTCTCTGCACTCCAGAGGTGGAATCAGGAGGATCTGTGAGTTCCAAGCCAGCCAAAGCTATATAGATGGCTGTCCTGCTTTGAGTTAGATGCATATTTCCTCCTTTCGGAGTTCTGGTGGCAGGCTGTGTGAGCCAGCCTCACCTAGTGAGGCCTGGGAAGATTCGGTGTGGGTCTGAGTGATCCTGAAAGGCTGAGACCCCATAAGCGTTCTGTGATAGACAAGAGTGGGTGGGGTGTTTCGGGCAGGAAACGGAAGTGTCAGAAACTCCTACTAGCTACTGTACTTGAGAGCACCAGAGCTCACTTCTCGCTAAACACAGGCGGAGTCAGGTGGGTGCCCGGACAAAGGCCATCGGATCAATGGTGAGCTGTGGAGCACTCTGGGTTCTTGGGGTGTGGTGGGATGGAATATTGAGGTTCCAGGAGCTACAGAAGGGCCCCCTTACAAGAGGCCTGGGGTAGCAAGGACCAGGATGGGTTGGAACTCAGCCCTCACTCAGAACTGGGCTCTCTGGAATTAAGGTTAGGTCCTCCAGCTCCTCACTCTGGACACAACCCTACTCTAAGACACTTGGGATAGTCCCTCATCTGGTCCCCTAATGAGCTGAGTTTGGGCATGCTGTAGGGGAGGCTTGTACCCGCACCCCTCCCCCCCTGCTACCACACCACACCCCCACCTGCTTTGTTCCAACCGCAGGCTTCCTCTGATAGCTACACATGCTGCCCCCAAGCTGAGTGGTGGCCCTCACGCCTGAGGCCCTCCAGGGCAGAATGGGGAGCTAAACGGAAACCCTGCAGCTGGGCCCTCCCATGGTTGGGAGGAGGGGCTCAAAGACCCCCATACTAGGACCAGGCAACCTGAGTTGGCTCTCTGGAGGCCATGGTTTAGGTACCTAAGAGAGTCACCTGCCACCAGCCTCAGAGCCATTCAACTTCCTCCCCTGCCAGGCGGACCATTTTAGTATCCAGCTAATGTCCATTGAGCATCTATGTGCCACCCGTGGTTTTGGGTTCCCTCCCCCCTCTCCAGCCCCAATCCCATCATCCAGAAGCTTATTCTGGTAAGGCAACAGAACAGATCAATAGGTGTGGGGTTTGGTAGATGGGTAATTCCGGGACCTGAAGTTGGTGAATGGGTGGGCTAAAGTTATACAAGTCAGCTGTACAGGTCTAGCAGGGCCTCAGCAAGGCCTACAGAGGCCACAGCAAGCGGGTAGCCATGAGCTGTGGGAGTTCAGTGTCTGAGCAGTGGGACAGCCAGTGCACAAGCCTCAGGCAGTTGAGTTTAAGGGGATCACACAAGGCCTTGACCAAATAAGGGCTGGGGATTTTCTGCTTGACTGTCCCTATTTTGCCTGAGGCAACTGAGGACCAACTGAGATCAGTTGGTCTTGTTAGGTGACAACTCCTCCCTACTGTCTCACCCACAGGCTCTGCCTGGTATCCTTGGATTTGGGGCGCTGCTGGCCCTGCCAGGGGCCTGGGCCTCTGGGACGGGCACAGAGGATGGTGCAGGCTCCAGTGCTGTCACCATCACCCTGCTGCTCCTGCTTCTGCTGCTGCTTGTCACTGGTCTAGCCTTGGCTTGGCGTCGCCTCAGCCGTGTCTCAGGGGGCTATTACCACCCGGTTCGCCTGGGTGCTGCGTTGTGGGGCCACACCCGCCGCCTGCTCTGGGCCAGCCCTGCAGGTCGCTGGCTTCGGCCCCGCTCTGAGATGAGATCCCCAGAAGAACCAGAGCAGCAGGAAGATGAACAGGATGCAGAAGAGGATTTCATGATGGATGGTGGCCCTCATCCCCAGGAAGAGGAGAAGCAGTGTGAAGGAGCTCAAGCAGAGCAGGCCCCAGATGCACAGGACACAGACAGTGAAGGGGGCCTGGGCCTCAGCTCTCACGGTCCTGTGGGCTCAGGCAGCAGCGCGGAGGCCCTTCTGAGTGACCTGCACGCCTTTTCAGGCAGTGCTGCCTGGGATGACAGTGCGGGAAGAGCGGGGGGCCAGGGCCTCCATGTCACTGCACTGTAGATGCTAGCTGCTTGTCCTGTTCCTGCCCAGCCTGTCTCTTCCCATGTTATCATGATGAAACACTGGACCTTCATCATCCCACCTCATGTGAAGCTTCTCACATTGCCACCCCCACCAGTTCCCCAGAGTGTGTGTCATGCCCCCTCCCCTGACAGGCACTGGGGCAGACACTGAAAATAAAACTTAAAGCCCTGAGGTCTGTGGTCATTTAGTATCCCTTCCTCTTCCTAAACAGGCCACTCTTGTGTCCTGGAGTCCAGCAAAGCCACTCTGCCATGATTCAGTCCTTTAATTCTGTAAGAGCACAGGTGAAGGCCCGGGCCCTTTGATGAAATGGGGGCTGGGAAGCACTGCCAGTGGCGGCAACCCACAGCCCTCCTGTACATGACTGGAAGCCCCACCTCCACATGACACCCTCATCTCCGGAATATACACAGGTTGGCGCCCGCCAGCCTCTCACAGCCTGCAGCGAGCAGGCCTCACTCAGTGCTGCCTTCTTCCTGTACTCTCCTAGCGCCCTGGGCGCCCTCGGCCCTTCTTGGATTTCTTGTTCCCTGATGGGGGGCGGATGGGAAGTGGGGCAGTGCTTGTGGGTGGTGGTGGTGATGGCGGTGGCAGGAGTGGAGGTAGAGACGGCTCCGTGGGCTCTGGTGGGCCAGGACTGGGCCGGAACCCCTCAAAGGGAGAGAATTTGAGGGGGCTGCAGGAGAAACCAAGGCAGAGTCAGGGCCTCCCAGGCTTAGTCAGGAATACTAGCAGTAGTTCAGGGAGCCGAGGCTCTTTATCTACTTGGGCACACAGGTTCTAGATCCACAAACCACCACGTTAGCAGCCCCTGTTATGAATGGGTATGGGGCTGGGGTCCCACAGGGAGCAGGAGCCTGAGGCTGGCCTTTAAAAGAAGGGCTTAGCCACTGGGTGCGGTGGTGCACACCTGTAATCCTAGCACTCAGGAAGGCAGAAGCAGAGGGAATCTCTGCTGCATTCAAGGCTAGCCTGGTCTACAGCCAAAGCTACACAGGACAGCCAAGGCTACACAGAGAGACCTTGACAAACAAAACAGAAAACGAAGAGCTTGGCCCAGAGTGGTGCAAAGGTACTGGTCTATACTAGAGAACCCTGTCCCAGCCACATGCCTGCCCTGCTCCTCAGTACCTGATGGGGGTACGTGGACTGCTGTTAAGGCGCCTGGGGGAACGCAGCTTGGGCTGGAAGGAGAAGCCCTCCTTGATGCTGTCCAGGACGGAGGGTGCCACATATGTGAAGCCCTGGGGGAGAGGCCCAGCGAGGTGATGCCTGGCATCTCCAGCCCCTAGCTACCACCTTGTTCTGGCCCCCTTACCCCCAGGCCCTCACCAGGAAGGCTTGGTTGGCACTCTCACTGAGGGCTGTGTCATCAGGGCTATCTACTGGTGTCTGCCGCGTGAAGCGGGTATCAAACTGGCTCACGTCCTCTTCTGATTGCTGTGGGGAGATCCAAGTGGGGAATTAAAGGGATCCAAAGTGTGGGACCTACACCTGCCGTGGGGCCAAAAGGATACCCAGATACTCACCAGACTAGGCCTGAAGGGAGGGTCTACACGGCGGGCCAAGAGGTCATCCCAATTGATGAGCCGGAAGAAGGGGTGCCTCTGCAGGTAGAAGGTACTTGGGAACATTTCAACTATTCACCTTGCCTACCTCCCACTGCTGTAGCCCACTTCATCCTCTGGCCCAGTTCCTTGTGATATAGCAGACTCACCTGCACCTCAGCAGCATCCCCTGGACCACCCCCAATTCGCTGACTGGGATTCCTCTTCAGAAACTGCAGAAGAGAAGAGCTGTGGGTGGCAGGCAACTGATGGCCCGTGCCCAGCCTCCAGAACGAGAAGGCAAGCAGAGACAGCATATTAAGCCTGGAACACGACCTCTGCCCATAGAACCCCTCAATACTTTCAGAGTTGGGTCAACAGTGCCCTCTTCATAAAGCCTTGGCAAAGCTCATGCTCGCTCGCATCTCCTTAGAGGGCTTAGGATCTATGTGCCACACCCTTCCCCTTAGCAGGTTGGTGCTGGCCTTTCTGATGGAACAGGGCTAGCTCATAAGAACACCCTGTGACAAAGACACAGATCCAGTACTGCTCAGGAGCAGTGGTCAGGCTCTCAGAGCCCAGGCCTGACCTCTGGGTTTTGAACCCCAAAGATGTTCCTGACATTCCCAGGGACAAACTGCACAGGTGGGGGTGGGGCTGACCTTCCCCAGGGCCTAGGGACAGTCAAGCATATGTGTGGAGTTGATGACAGGGCTTGGAAAAGAGCTGGGAACCAGTGCCTGGACAGGAGGGTGCCTCACCTTTTTGGCAAGGTCCCGAGCATCCGGGGTGAGGTAGGGGGGCAGTACCAGCTTCCCTTTCATGATTTTATCCATAGTTTTCTTCCTGTTCTCTGCGGTGAAGGGCGGCTGGAGGAGGCAGACGGTGAGGACGGCCTAGGGGTCCTCCCACCCTGTCCTGCCCCAGCCTGAAAGGGATCTCCCCAACACCCACCCTCCTCCCAAGAAGGCCGGACTTGCCGATCCAGTGAGCATGTCGTACATCAGGGCCCCCAGGCTCCACCAGTCCACTGCCCGGTTGTGGCCACTGCGCACCAGAATCTCTGGGGCCCTGGGAGGCAGGTGGAGCTGTCAGGAAGGGCAGGCCCTCTCTGATTATTCTCACAGACCCTGGGGCCAGCCAGGAGCTACTTACATATACTCAATGGTGCCACAGAAGGTGTGAGTGATAGCACCCTCATGAATGGACTCTTTGCAGAGTCCAAAGTCTGTCAGTTTGATGTGGCCTGAGAAAGAATGTTGGAAGGGATGACATATGGTCCAGGTCCACTTGTGGGCTCCGCAGCCCTACTCTGCAGATCCTGGCTAGACAGGGGACGTGTGCCTGTGCATGCTCGTAGTGTGCTCACCCTGGCTGTTGAGCATGATGTTCTCAGGCTTGAGATCCCGGTAGATGATGCCCTGGGAATGGAGATGGCCCAGGGCCAGTGTGATCTCTGCCAGGTAGAAGCTGCAAAGGTATGACAAGGTAAAGGCTGGGCAAAGGTGGAGTGAAGGCAAGGACAAGCGCCCCCAGAGACCCACCAGGCTGTGTCTTCCAGGAAGATGCCTTCTCGCTCAAGATGTGTGAAGAGCTCACCACCTGTGACACAAGCACATCACCAGCTGTGCACTCAGGCCCAGCCCCACTGCTGTCTGAGTGTCAGTTTCTTCTAGAGAAAAATGGGACTTGGAGATCCCACCCTACCTGCCTCCCAGAGCTGCCGTGGGGACTCAATTCAATCAGCAAACATCTACCGTCGCCTACTCACTCGGTGCCTGGCCCTGTGCTGGGTGAAGCTGGGGCAGAGTGGAGAAGACCCAGCCATTGACCTCAGGATGCTCAGTCTAATGGGAAGACAGACATGCGCACACTGCTCTGGGATGCCAGGCACAGGTAATATCTCTGAGAACTTCACAGAGCCTCATGCAGGGTAGAGGAAGCTAATCTCAATACAATAGAAAAGGGCAGTAGAGATGTGGCTTTCAGGGTGCTGATACAGTGTAAAGGTATGCCTAGCATACAGGAGGAAGCTTGTAGGGCTCGGCTGGCCCTGGGGAGATTGGTAGAAAGAATGGGCCTCAGTTACCCTTGGTGAGCAGTGGCATGAGCAAAAGGGCCAAGGCTTTGTTTGGGTGGTTAGAGATGCATGTTCTAGGAAGATGTCAAAAAGACAAAACAAGGAAGTATGGTGGCACACATCTTTAACCCCAGCACTCAGCATGCAGAAGCAGGAAGATCTCCTGAGTTTAAGGATCTGAATTCAAGTAGATCACCTGAGGCCAGCATGTTCTATCTACATAGTGAGTTCCAGGCAGGCCAAGGCTACATAAGCAGACCCTGTCTCAAAAAAATAAAAATAAAACAACAGCAACAACAACAAAATAGCCAGACATGGCAGCACACCTTTAATCCCAGGACTGAGGAAAGCAGAGGTAGATATATCCCTGTGAATTCAAGGCCAACCTAGTCTACAAAAGTGAGTCCAGAACAGCCAAGGCTACACAGAGAAAACAAAAACAAAACAAACAAACAAAAGGGCTAGATAGATGGCTCAGAGAGAGGTTAAGAGCACTGGCTGCTCTTCCAAAGGTCCTGAGTTCAATTCCCAGTAACCACATGGTGGCTCACAACCATCTATTATGCCCTCTTCTGGTGTGCAGGCGCACATCCAGGCAGAATAGTGTATAAATAAGAAATAAATACATCTTAAAACAAAACAACAACAAAAGAAGACTCCTAGAAATAGTAACCACCCATGAGACTCCAAGATGAAGAAGGATGCAGCAAGATGGGGACCTGACTGGGTGCCTGGTACATAAGGGGCAGGCAGGAAAGGTAGCAAAATGGATGAAATTCCCTCTGGACATCTATACAGACTCCCACCAGCTTCACTCACCCCACCAACGTTAGGCACGGGATGGATGTTTGCTGAATGAATGAACAAATGAAGGGACGGACAGATGGACAAATGGCCAGGCATGGTGTGTGAGCCTCCTAGCCGTCCTCCACAGCTATATCTCTCAGGATTCCCTAAGTCCCCACCAGTGTTCTAGTGCTGGTTACCCACTACACAGCCTAGCCCACACACTTACCACTGAGGCACTCCAGGATGAGGTAGAGTTTGCCACCTGTCTGGAAAGCATAGGCCAGCTCCACGATAAACGGATGCTTCACAGATTCTAGAATGTTCCGCTCAGCTCGAGTATGTGCTGTGTCCTTGGCATTTCGTACAATCTTGGCCTAAAGATGCAGGAGTGGGTTCAAAGGTGAGGGACCCAGAGTGCCTCCCTTATTGCTATTTTATAGTCTCGCACAATGTTCAACCTCAGGATTCAACCACGCAAAGGGGGGGGGGGCGGTGTCCCAGTATAAGGGAAGTCATGACTCTTGTTTCAAATAAATATTGAAACACAACCTGGCCATATAAGGGTCTACACACTAAATCTGTGTGGACCATGGACATGCACTGATATCATGATCATCCCATCAGTAACAAACCCATAGAATCGGGGTGCCCATGGTGGAACATTATCTCAATGAGCTCCCTTTCTAGAGCCTTCTTCAGTCTGCCCGCCACAAGAACTGAACAAGACAGAGATGACTGGAGGAAAGCTGGGAGTGATGGTGCACACCTCTAATTCCGGTGCTCAGGGGGGCAGAGGCAGGCAGATTGCTGTGAGTTCAAGGCCAGCCTGATCTACAGGACTACTCAGAGAAACCCTGTCTTGAAAAACCAAGAAAGAAAACTGGAGGACTGGGGACAAGGCTCAGAAGTTAAAAGTGCATGCTCTGCAAGCATGAAGATCTGAGTTCAGACCCCCACAGAAAAAGCCAAGAAGGCTGTGTGTGTGCCTGTAGCCTCAGAACTGTGGGGGCAGAGACAGAAGCATCACTGGGGCTTACTGAACACCAGCCTACCTCTAGGGTCAGTGAGACCCTGTCTCATGAGAATAAGAAACTGACAGAGTAGGGTGTTCCGTGCTTTCCTCTGGCCTCCATACACGTGTAAATCACTTGACATGTCTCTTTTTTTTTTCTCTCTCTCTCACAATTAAATTGATTAGAATCTCTGAGAGATCATCAGTCAGTTAAATACCGCCCCACCACACCTGTCTTTCTCTTGCTTCTCAGTCACAACCAGAATTTCTCTGTAATTCTGTGCTGTGAGTAATAAACCTTTTCGGGACCTGGTTTATCCTCTCAGTCTCTCAACCTGGACACTTTTTTTTCTTTCGGAGACAACATTATCATTGCGTAGCCCAGGGTGGCCTAGAACAACTCAGATCCCTCCTGCCTTATCCCTTCAAGTTCTGAGACTACAGGCGTATCCTACCAACTTCAGCTAAACTTGACACTACTGACACCCTGCTTTGTTGTGGGTTCCTGTTTAGCTGCATCCCTAGCTTCCATTCACCAAAAGCCAACATCCCCTCATTAGTCCTGACAATCAAAACTAGCCATATATACCCTAGCAGGCAAGTTGCTCCCATTTAAGAGTTACTGCAAAATAGTATATATGACAATAGATACTAAGCCAGCAAGTGCCAAGATAGGGACTTGTCTCTATCATGTTTCCAGCTGTCTTTCTAAAACCTGGCACAGGTTGCTGGGGATGGTAGCAACTCGGTATTTGCTGGCTGAGCAAATGACTCACCTTTCTCAAGACTTTCATGGCATATATTTTGCCCAAGTTGGTGCCTTGCACTTTCCTCACCTGGAACACCTGTAGGGCAGGGGAGACAGGATCAACTTCCCTCACCACATCCCTTTTTCAAGAAGCCCCACCCTAAAGCTCTGGTATAGGTACCAAAAGGCCTAAGCTCAGCTCAAGGGTGGAACAGTAAAGATCTCTATCAGATTCTGAAAGGATCTGCCCTTCCCTCCCTCACGTTTCCAGCTCTGAATCCCATCAGAGACTCCTTGGTGAAGGGCAGTACGCTGCCTCAGGCTAGAGCTGAGGTCACCAGGAGGGAAAGAGATGTGTTAGTACCTTGCCATAGCCTCCCTTGCCCAGCACACTCAGCAGTTCAAAGCAGTGGGGCCCGATGCGCTCAGGGCCCGGGTTCACGCTGCTCTCTGTCAGCTCCACCTCCTCATAGTGTCCCACCGTCCTAAAGACACAATAAGTTAATGAGGGCAAGGCTCTAGTGTACCCCAAGTCCCATCCCCTACTCCATGCCCCCATTCCCCAGCAAGACTCTCACTCACTCCAGGCCAGCAGCCCTCAACTCGCCAAGGGGACACACGTCCTGTGGGAAACCAAGGGGTAAGAACCATGGGAGGTGCCAGAATATCTCCTCCCAACCCAGGCTGAACTGCTTGGCCCAGGGGAGAGGACCAAGGATAGGTGACAGCAGGGATGGGAAAGTTTAGAGAGGAGAGACCAAGGTTAGAAAAAGAAAGATCGGGTCCAGGGGCTGGGGCTGAATCTGGGAAAGAACCGGGTTTGGAGGGGATCAGAGCCCACACAGTGCAGGGAGCACCCCGGTTTTGGTTAACCAGCTGGGCTCCTGGGTCCAGTCGCGCCCGGCGGGAAATACTCACCGCAGGGCTGAACTCCGGTTCGCCCTCGCCTTCGCTGCCTTCCTCGGTCTCCAAGTCTAAATCAAACACGGCCGCCATGGCCCCGCCGGCCCCGCGGGCCCCTTGGCCGGGACCAGGCGGAGCTCTGACTGACAGTCCCAAGCTTGCGGTCTACGTTATCTCTCCGCGACGGCAGCCGCGCGGGCTGTTGACGCAAAATTGCTTCACCCACTCTCCGTGCGTCCGGAGGGAGGGGGGCGGGGAAGATGGAGCCTATCGCAAAGCCCCTCGGGAGTCGTAGTTCCAGAGAGCTGGACAACCCGTACTTCAGCCTACTGAACTGACTTTACTGGACCGTAGTCCTAGTGGGGCTGTCCTGGATGCACACCGACACGAACAGCACAGAGGCTCCCATTTTGGCTCTGGGGCAAGTTCAAGATTGAACGGGCAGAATCACAGGTGCGTGTAGGTTTGGGTTTAAATGGCAAATCCTCAGCCCTTCTTAGAGGTGGGAGCTGCTGGGGAAAGTCCTGTGACTGACTGTGTTAGGGAACAGTGAGCTATCTCACGGATTTCCCCCCACAATCTCCCTGAAGGTCTGACATTTGCTGAGTGGCTGCCTCGGCTTTGTTACCAGGCTCCCGTTCTGAAAGGGCTCAACACGCCTTCAAACGGGGTTTTGCTTTCTTAAGCATATTGAGTATTCCTGCTGCCTAGTTCAGTTTAATAGAATATGGTGGAAAGGATGGATAAGAGCTGACGAGATGGTTCAGGTAGTAAAGTCATTTGCTACACAAGCCTGGCTGCTACACAAGCCTGAATGATTCTATCCCAGACTAAGCCTGTGCATTTTGATTGGAGTGTGTCTGGACAGCCTTTCCATTGCACAGGGGAGGCCCACTGGGATACAGAGTGCAACCTCAGACGAACAGAATTTAGGGGCGTCCAGGCCAGCAGAGAATTTACTGACTGAATGTGGCCTAGGATTGTAATTCAAGAAAGAGACACTCTCAAACTTAGGCCAACACATTAATATAAGGTAGGGCCCTGCCAAAGGGCATCCCTGGGGCTCAGCCAATAGGGTGGTTTTCCACCTCTCACACCCACCTCCTAGCTCCACAACCTACTGAACCTGGGCGTGGCATTGTCTAAAATAAACCTATCCCAGAGTCCAGATATTTTATTAGTTTACAAGCCTTTATTTGGGTAGGCATATTTGGGGAGCTGTCCAAGGCTCCTGTGCTGGGCAGAGGCAGGCATTTTCAGTGTAGCTTCCCAGAGTGAGAAAAGGGGTGTAGACAGAATTTCCAGGGCCAAGCTAGTCAGGTGTGCCAGGGGCCAAAGCAACGAAGCTGGTAGAGAACATGTGTGGTACATGGAAGAGAGGTGTTCAGCAGTCTGAGTGCTGCTTGTGAATGAAGGTAGAGGGCAGAGAGGTCCTGAAAGCTGACTGAGCATGTAAAGCAGTAAACAGAAAAGGCTGGCTTTTGCATCCTGTCCACTGTGGGAGGACCTTGGAGGCCCTCATTTTTCCTCTCTGAGCCTGCTACCTCATCTATAGCATGGAGGCACTAGTGTGTGCCTGGAGGTGTGAAGGGAGATGATTATTCCTATTGCTGACCACAGACCTCTGCTTTTACTGCTCAGGCCAACAGATACAGTAAAGCACTGCTAGATATTTTCAGCAGGCTCTATAACTATTCCGAACTTTGCATAAAGACAGGAGCGCTAATCTCAGTTTTCATGGGGCTTGTCCAAGGCCATGGGTCCATGCAGGCTCTCTCCTCTTGTAGGTGACAGGAAGAGACAAACTGAAGGGTTGGAGGGGTAGAGGGAGGGACCTTGGTTTGGACCCACTCCCATCTGGGCTGGGCACTGACAATGTGGAGATGAAGCTGCTGTTTGTTAGTTCTTTAAAGGCTCGAGTCCTAAAGATAACTGGGGCTAGATGGAGGCTTTCTGGAAGGCAAGAGGACCCAGTAAAATTCCAGACACTTGTTTTATGGTCCTTGAACCCAGAAGACTTTGATGTCAAAATGGCTCTGCTGCTCTGGAGTAAACCTGAGGCACAGGAGTGTACTGAACCAGGTTTTGGGCAAAGTAATAGAGAGAGAAGGGAAACAGAGCACCAGGCCCCCTCCCCCTAGCACTTCAACCCTGTTGCTCCTGGAACTCAGTGCTATTTGAAATGAGACAGGAAATGAGCAACTGGATAGTTGGGCCTGTCAATGCCCAGGCCCTGACAGATGCCCAGCAGGCGGAGACGAGCCTCAGCAGGGCTGGCCCCAGCACAAGCCACATTGCAGTACGGCTCCTCATACTGGCCAGGTATCAGGGCCTCCTCCAGCAGGTTGAGCCGCAAGTGACCCTGGTCATGGAGGGCTTGCAGAGTCTCTCGACCACCAGGGGAACTCAGCAGCTCTAGGTGCTGGGACACCAGGCACATGACACCCACCAGATAGCCACGGGCACGAGGGTGGGCAGGCAGGGCAGGCTGCAGGCCACAGGCTACCATGGTAGAAGCCAGCAGCAAGTCGACACCATAGAGCTCCAGGATCCAGTCTCGAAGGTAGAACCCTCCCATTCTAGGGTTGATCTCAATGAGCTTTGGCCCAGCCCCAGTCATCTTGAGCTCCACATTGAAGACCCCATCCAGCAGCCCACAGCCCAGGCAGCAGCGAAAAGCCGCCTGTACCACCTGGGCCTCCTGCTCTGGTGCTAGCCCAGTGGGCATGCAGGCTGCAGTCTCTGTGAAGCCAGGCAGCCTTGTGGGGCCATTATCAGAGACAAAGGCAGCCAGCAACCGTCCGCCAAACACCACCAAGTCCACATCGTGCTCTGTGCCCTCGACATACTCCATCAGCAACATAGCATTGCCCCAGCCCAGCCCAATGCCTGGGTGGTCGGCCTCACCCTGCAAGTCATGGAGGATGCGGGAAAAGTGCTCGTGGCACTGTGGCCCGTCCTTCACCAGCTGTACGCCTACTGCTCCTGACCCAAATTCCAGCTTCATCACCCCTGGAAGGGGCACCTCATAAATGGCTCTCTCCACATCGGCCTCGCTCTCTAATGGGCAGCAGGCCACGGCATGGAGAGAAGTTGCAGGCCACGGTGGTCCCTGGCATTGCAACAGATGTAGTTGGGTACGGCTCTTCTGCTTTGCCAGGCACATGGCAGCTGGGGGGCTGCAGGGCAGACCCAGCTCCTGGCAGAGCAGAGCAGTAAGCACCAAGCAGTCGTCCCAGAAAGAAAAACAGCCATCTAGCTTCAGGTTTTGTGTCCGGACCAGCTCGGCCAGCTGCCGTGCATTCTCCTCATCCCTCCGGTGCTCGGTCACATCAAAGTGGATGAAGGTCTGCACCAGCTGGGATGCAAAGTGGTTGGGGTCCGATTCCACCAGGTGCAGCTGCAGAAACATAAGAGGGACATCCATGTCAGCAGGTGTTGAGTCACGGAAGAGACAGGATGGCGTCCCACAGGGGAGACTGAGTCATAAACACCAGGTGCTCGATGGATATGTATTAATTATTTGAATAAATGTGCAGAGGTGAGACACCTACTTCAGTCTGGATGGGAGAGAAGTCAGAAGAAAAGCCTTCAGGAGGAAAGGGCAGACTGAGTAAGAGGACCAGGATGCAAGGAGAGGACACCAGAGGGCTCACTAGGCCACGCTCACAAACAGCTTTCCTGCAGGGCTTGGAGACCAGCCATCAGGGGCTGGAGGCAGGTGGCTTGCTTATCATTCGTTCCACATGTTCTAACACTGGAATGTGATGTGCAGGACTCCTGAGGAGCCCGTGTCCCCAAAGCTTGTGTTTTGCTGGGGGAACACAGACACGAGGCAGCTGCTACTCAAGGCAGAAGCAGCCACTGGTAAGAGAGGGAAAGTGGCTGTTTGTAAGGTAAGTTGGCATAAAGAGTTTGTCATTACTTCAACTGGCATACACACTATCAGGTAGAAACTGGGATGCCAAGGCTGCTGAGAATTCCCCAAGGACTGTGCATAGTGGTGGCCAAGAAGCCACTGTGGTGGACCAGGGCCAGCCTGAGAAAGCCTCAGCTTTTTTATATGCTTCAACAGGAACGAGAAGCCCGGCAGTGGTGGTGCATGCCTTTAATCCCAGCCCTCTGGAGGCAGAGGCAGGCAGATCTCTGTGAGTTCAAAACCAGCCTGGTCTACAAGAGCGAGTCAAGGATAGCCATGGCTACACAGAAAAGCCCTGTCTCAAAACACCAAGAGAGAGGAAGAGGAGGAGGAAGAAATAGGAATGAGAATGTCTGTTGTGGGCTAGCTAACTCTATAATATAAGCCCCTCCCTCCAACAATAAAATTGACTTGAGGTCTATAAACTGTTCATTTCACCCCTGGAAGTGAAATCTATGATCCTATGTGCCAGGCTTCAGGAATTCAGCTTCAAAGAGCTTTTCCCCAAGGCAGAGCTGGACTCCTTACCCAGCTGTTCAAGATCTAGGAGCTACAAGGTTTAGTGGTATATATTGTAATTTCTGTATCTGGGAGGCTAGGGTAGGAGAATTATGTGATGAGTATACCAAGTCTGTGCTACATAGTGAAACTCTGTCTCAAAACAAAAAAGGCGGGGCTCAAGAGAGTAATGCCAGCACTTAGCAGGCAGAGGCAGGAGGATCTCAGAAAGGTCAAGGCAAGCCTGGTTCTTCTATTAAGCTTCAGGGATGCCTGAGCCACAGAGTAAGACCCTGTCTGGCATAAATAACTAACGGCTAAAATAAGAAAAAAAATATTTAAAAAACAGGATCTGGAGGTGTAGTAAGAGGATCAATTCAAAGGCAGCTTTAGCCAGCTTTAGGAATTTGAGGCCATCATGAGTTATGTGAGACCCTATCTCAAGAATCCCATAATATTGAGAGCTGGAGAGATGGCTGCAGTCATTAAGAGCACTTGCTGTCTTGGCAGAGGACCAAGGAGTGCTTAGCACTCCTATCAAGTGACCCTGGTTCTGATGACGCCCCCTTCTGGACTCCATTGACACCTGCACTTGTGCATATACATACCTCAGACTTAGACACATACAATAGATTTTAAAAAGTAAAATAAATCGGGGCTGGAGAGATGGCTCAGCAGTGAAGAGCAGTGGCTGCTCTTCCATAGGACCAGGTTTGATTCTCAGCACCCATATGACAGTTCACAGCGGCCTGAAATTCGATTCCCGTTCTAGGAGATCAATACCTTCTTCTGGCCTCTGTGGGCACCAGACACGCAAATGGTGCACAGACATACATGCAGGCAAAACACCCATACATAAAATAAAATTCAAAAAATAAAGAAAATAAGGTAATGAAAGCTAGGGCTGTAGCTCAGTGATAGAGAACTCGCTCTCACAGTATATGCAAGGCCCCAAATTCAGTCCCTAAAACAGCAAGGAAAACAAACAGCTGAGCGTGATGGTGCAAGCTCTAATTCCAGCATTAGGGTGGAAGAAGCAGGAGGATCTCTGGGAATTTGAGGCTAGCCTGGTTTACATAGAGAAGTTCAGTCAACCAGGGCTATACAGTGAGACCCTTTCTCAAAAATTCATAAAGCAGAGGTGAGCTCCGCTGTTGACCTGAAACATCCCCGGCCTCCTGCCTCTTCCAGCCCATTTCCCCCACCTCCTCTTTTCCTTCTTCGCCCTCTCTGAGGGGCCTCACTCACGATAGCCCGTCCCGCCCCCCGCTAGGGGGACCCGCCCCCAATGCCCCGCCTCCACCAATCAGAAGAGCGGTTTGGAGCCGCGCCCCGCCCACCTTCAGCCCGTAGTCGCGCGCCGCCTCCCACACGAACTTCTTGCTGACGCCGCCCGCGCCGATCACCAGCAGCTGCTTGCCGTCCGCGAGGCGGCGCCCCGAGCGCCGCAGCATGGTCTCCACCAGCGGTGCCGCCGCCGCCTCCTCAGCTGAGCGTCCCAGGCGCGGCGCGGCCCACAGCCCCTCCAGCGCGCCACACGCCGCCAGACACAGGTCGCTGTTCAGCTTAAGGATCACGGGGGTCAGCGTGCGGCCGGCCACTGTGAGGACGAAGTCCACGCCTGGGCCGGGTAAGGATGCGCAGACTGAGCATCTCCCAGCCCTGGTCCCCCACGCCTCCCAGGCCGCCCAGGCCGAGCCGCGCCTCCGGATCTCACCGAGGAAGTCGGTCTGCACTTGGCGCCCACCGCGCTGCTCCACACTCAGTCCGGCCTCCAGGGCCAGTACTGCGGCCAACGCGGCTTCAGCTGCTTCTTTGATGCGCCGCCCCAGAAGCGCCACTTGCGCCTCCTCTTCCAGGCCACACTGGGCCAGCGCCACCCCCAGTGTCCTCGGCAGGGTGTAGTGGTGCCGCAAGGGTCGATCCCCTCGGCCCACACCGCACACCACCTGACCACAATGCAGTTCAGAAGGCGCTAGCCCGGGAGAAGCCCTGCCAGGGCTCACCTTCCTAAGTACTCTTTGCATCGAGACAAACTTTATAAATCACTCTCAGCTTCACCGGCCATCTGGTCCCCAGATCCCTAGGAATATTGCTGGCTTCCAGGCTCAGAGCGAAGATTCCAAGCATGCTTGCTCCTACCTTCTATAGCCACCCTGGCTTTTCCTAGCCTTAGCATGTCTCTAGGAAGACCCTCATCATCTCCCCTGGAGTTCTGCTGAGTACCTTGGCGGTCCCCCAAGCCTTCCTGCGGTCCCCAGCTTGGAGCCCTTCCTATGGGACGGACCCTAAGTTAGTTTCTTGTGTGAGGAGAAGCATTTTGGAAAAGGAATCAGGTCCCTAGGTCTTGGAACAGGGGTTGAGCGCAAGGGCTCAGCCTCCTGATACAGAAGAGTTAAGGATTAAAGAGGAAGAAAAAAAGTGTCAACCCCAGGAGTCTCCTCAGAAGTAACCAGAATCCCCCCCACAGATCATATCCTTTCTGCACCAGGCCCTCATCAGAGCAGGGCTGGGGTGGACAGGCCATGTCCTAGACCTGAGCCATTCTCACCTTACTCAGAAGGGGCCTATCACCCTGAATCCGACACACCACTGCGCAGATGTGCACAGCCAGCTCAGGGCCAGGTGCAGGACTGCCTGAGGGAACATGGAGAAGTCTAAGCCAGGAAGAGATTTAGGTCGTCAGTCTCTGCTCCCAATTTCTGGCTGGCACAAGCAAGAACCTGGTAAAGGCAGCCGGGCAGGTGGGCACATGGCCTCCACAAGGACGCTCTCCTCCTCCTCCAGCTTCTCCAGCAATCCCAGCACTGCGTTCGCCACTGCGGATGGCTCCACCCTCAGGTGCAGACGCAGTGCCTGCTGTCCCTGCCAGCGCCAGCCATTGAGCCTCACAGCCACCTACAGCAGAAAAGGGAAAGGACCCTCCTCACCACCACCTCATGTTCCTGAAAGGTAGTATGCTCATGCTACAGGTGCCAGGAAGTAAACTGAGGTAGGAAGGCACAGGGCACTACTATGGAGAAATGGGATGGTGGTAGAGCTAAGAGTCTGGGATTATTTCCCAGCAGGACTTGGTAATCACAACATGGGTTCCCTCTTTGGGTACCCCCCAGACCTCAGTGCAGAGTGGGACCTGTTGTTACCTGTGCAGCATCACCCAAGGCCTCGGAGTGCACAAATGCCTCTACTTCCTCTTTTACCAGTGTTTCCTGGCCTTCCTTCCCACTCAGCTCCACCAGCCGTAGTCCAGGGCTGGCATCCCCTCTCCGGAGCAGCCCTGGAGGCCTATAAGTGAAAGCCAGGGTAGCTGGCACAGCCACACCACTCTGCTGGGACAGCAGCCACCTCATCAGCAGCCGGTCCTCCAGCAGTCGTGCCAGCTCTGCTGAGGCCCCTGTGGGGCAGGTGAGGTTCCGAGCCAGCTCTGCTGCCTCTCTGCCATGGCCGGATTCTGGCCCCAAGCCGGCCAGGAAGTAGGTGGCATGCCGAGGGGGAACAAAATCATCCAGGAATGTCAGGCCCCCTGGATAGAAGCTCACAGCCTTGGAGACCAACAGGGCCGCCTCACCCTCTTGGCCTGGAATTGCCACCTTCATCAGCCAGGCAGGGGACAAGCAAAGGAGCATGTTTCCTGTGGGCAAAGGGAGGAAGGTGGCTGGCCAGGGAATGGTTGGTGGTGCCAACACCCTCCACCCCCAGCTCTGGCTTCAGTATCATGGGGGTCAGTGACTTCCAAAACCCACCCCTGCTCAGAGCATGGCAGCTGGTCCTGTGGAATTCAGGCAGTTGCCAAGGTTGGTGGGTATTTTGGGATATGGCTGGGCTGGGGCGGGGCTGCCCTTTCTGTAGAAGAGAATGGGAAACTTGGACACACACTCACCAGGGCTCTGGACCCCACCCTCCAGCAACACAGAGAGAAAGGTGCTGGGAGAACCCAGAATGCACAAGGTCACCTCTGCCCCAGGGCAGCCTGGGGGAAAAGAACATTGCCATGTTCACCAAGGGTCCTCCTTTTGCTGCCCTTCTGCCTACTCTTCCCCAACCTCCACACTCCTACCCTCATCCTTAGGCCTCCCAGGTCCTTCTTAGGGGTCAAATGAGAAGGCAGAGGACAGGAAGGAGCTGACTATAAAGGAGGAGATGTCTCACATACTGCCTTAAGACTGGCTCTGCTTTATCTGCATCTGATCCAGAAGGCACTGGAGGATGAGTCTCTAACCTGAGTTTGGATTTTGCATGTGGGCCACTGTTTCTCTAAGCCTCAGTTTTCCAGTCTGATGTGATGGGAACAAGCCTGTGATTCTCATGTATTCTAGCTGCAGATCACTTGGTCCACACAAAATTATTCATGACCCACCTGATCTATGAAACAAGGAGGCATCTTGGGATCGCAACTGCTCAGCTGCATCCATAGCATCTCCTTAGACATCGCTCTAGAAGTTTCAGCTCCACAGAATGTGCAAATGATATTGTGGATTTCCAAGGAGCAGGGTGGGTAGAGGGGGACATGGTGGGGAGCCCTGGCCTGGTGTCTTTGAAGACAATACCTGCCTGCCCTAGGCCCTCTGCTTTTGCCTTTAGACAGAACCAGAGCTGGAGGAAGGAGCCAGCCTAGACAGCCAAGAGGAAACAACTAAACTAAACGTCCCTCTCTGTCTCTGGTAGACCCCCTTTGTGGAGCCCTGAGGCACCTGGACGAGGTGCCTGGCTACGATCCTGGGTCTCGGGAAGGCCAGCTTGCTGCAGACAGCTCTGAAGGAGGTTGTAGTAGTATACACTCCAGGCCCGAGCCTCAGCCTCTTCCGGGGAGCCCTTGCAGTCCAGGCTAACATCCTGGCGCCAGGGCCCAGGGAAGCAGCCTGTGGGTGGCAGGCCAGAACCTCCTTTCCAGGGTCCTTCCTTTCCATCCGGGTCCTTGGAGCCCAGGGAATAGTCACACTTGGTAGCCAGTGGATCCAGGCAGAGCTGAGCAGGGGGCAGAAACAGTACATCTTGGGCAGGATTGGCAAGGGAGTATCTGAAATCACTCAAAGGTATAAGCCTGCCTCCCAGTCTGCTCACCTGAGTCAAACACAAAGGACTAGAAGAGGAAGGAGGTGGGTGGAGGGAAGGCTTGCTGGGTGGGAAATATGACAAGGTATAGAATACTGATCATGTGGTGTCCTGGCCAGCAAAAGGGAAAGGACATCCTCCTGATAGGACCACTGACTCCTATCACACATAGGGCCTGTCCTAGCTGGGACCACAGGAGCCCGGGCTTTGTTCTTTTCATCACTGCAATCCCGGCTCCCACACAGTGGCAATACACAGATGTTTACTCCATAGATGTTTACTGACTGAAATATTTCAACTGTTGTCCAGCCCTGTTCTCTCCGGGACTCGGTGACTCGTCTACCATCATGGACTTTGCTGTTACCTATTAGATGAATTCATTTCCCACTCATCATCCCCCCTCCCCCCCCACACAGCACCTCTTGGTGAGGGCTGGCATCCTTTTTAGTTTTATTTTTTTGAGACAGGGTTTCATGTAGTTCAGGCTGGCCTCAAACTTCTATCTAGTGGAGAATGACCTTGAACTTCTGATCTGCCTGTCTTTTGTGTGCTGGGATTACCGGCAGGTTTATGTGGTGCTCGCCATAGAACTCAGCCTCATTTCTACTGAGCCCTGAGCCAGTACTCTACAACTGCCTTGCAACCTCAGTCCCTCCTTTTGCTTTTGTTCCTTTTTTTTTTTTTTTTTTTGAAACAGGCTTTTGCTCTTTAGACCAGGCTGGCCTCAAATGCGAGGCACTCCACCTCCCAAGCAGTGAGATTAAAGGTGTACACCACTACATCTGGTTTCATAGGGAACTGGGGATTAAACCCAGGACCCACTACATGCTAGGCAGGCATTTCTCTAAACAAATTACATACTCATCCCTGTTTGTTTTGCTGTGTAGTTCAGGCTGCCGTTGGACTGGCTATTCTTTTGCTGTTGTCTCCTGAATGTTGAGGTTAAAAGCATGTGTCACCACACCGGGCTCAACATCTCTACAGGTATATGGAGTCCTGGCACTGTTTTCTCTGCAGGAAGTCTGACACTCCTGTCCCTTCTCTGAGGTTGGGAGCCTCGGAGTGATAGAAATGGGGACCTGGCTCCTTGCAGTGCCTTGGCCTATACAAGCCTGGCAGCTGGGCCTGTCTTTTCAAGAGACCGGCTGAGCCACCGTGGGTTAGCTCTCTCTGGCTTGGTGACTGTTTGCTGTCAGCCTTATTTCCACCCTGTGGGTTCTGAAGAGGTATGTCTAGCCTGGAGGATTCATCTCTTAGCTCAGAAACTGTAAGCTATGGCCCAGACATCCAAGGTCTGAGCCTCAAACCTTCACTTGCACTCAGGACAGCAGAGTTGGATTCCTTGTGTCTTTTCCTAGGAAAGTTCCCTGATGTCATGGATTGTAGGCTCATCGCTGAGCCCCTAAACCCAGACCAGTGCTGAGCACATACGTAGGTGGTACTCAATAGGTGCTGTTGGTTGAGGAGCTACAGCACTCACCCCCTGGGGATAATGTGAAGAGGGAAAGCGCCTGGTACACGGGGTAGGGGACAAGGGGTAGAGCTGGTTATGGGGTGTGAGCTGACAGCCCTCAGGACTAGGTCTCTAGATACCAGTCCTTTCCCTCCCTCTATCCAGGGACTTGGGCCTTTGTAGGAAGGGACCACAAGAGACTCACCATCTTGGAGGTGAAGAGGTTGAGAGACTAGGGGACAGAGAGACAAAGCAGGGATCAGGGGACCCTGGCCCCTAACTGACCTTTCAGCCCTTAAGACTTCAAGGAGCCCAGACACCCTCTGTCCTATCCCTGCCCTGCCCCCACCCTCAATGAAAAAGAGGAACTTCTATTCCAAGGACCCCAAGAGCCACGCAGCTGAGTCCTCCAAGCCCCGCTTACTCCCGCCCTGCTGGGACCTGGAGTGTTGGCTCGGCCCCTGCAGTGACGGTGGGGCGCCCCGGGTTTCCGTGAATGTGCAAGGTCCTAACCGTTATTCCCACTCATCCCCGCTCCCTGGCTCCCCGCGGATAGGGCAGGAACCGAGGTACCTGCTGGCGGCAGCAACTGGACCGGGCTGGGCAGGCGGGCGGGTGGGCAAAGAGCAAGAGAGTGCTGCAGGGGCGGCGGCACAAACACGGTTGTCCTTATGCAGCCAGCCTGGCCATGCCCGGGGCGGGGCAGCCCAGACTCATGCCAGGGCTCCGCCTCTCCTTTCCCTAAGGGCGCCGCCTTTGGCAACTCAAGCTTAGAATGAGGGACTTGTGGGCGGGAGAGAGGGCGTAGGGATCTAATGACCGACAGAGGCAATCCAATCAACAGTGCAGACACAACCCTGCTCCCGGGCGGAGGAGTATCCAGACACATCTACTGTGAGACCCACAGGGAAAAAAAAGAGAGGGAAAGCCGTGGACTGGGAGGAGAGGCAGGGTAGGGAGCGCTGAGCCCAGCCTGTTTACTAGAACCACGTGCCCCGGGGCCCAGCACAGGCCCCTGCAGCCTGCCCTTAGAAGGAGCAGAACTCCCAGTACTCCTAGCTAGGCAGCTGTCAGTTCTAGTCAGGAGCCCCTGGTCACAGAACACACTCTCTCAGAGTCCGGCCTGAGCTGCCAATTAGGTAGCATGAGGACAGCCCATTAAGATGCTGGTGTGAAGCCATGGCAGGACCAACCTCCAGGAGCAGGGCTTTCAGAAGCCCACATAACTGATCCATGTACACGCAATTACACACACAATCTCCCTGAGACCCACACAATCATGCCTGGAGGCTCATACAGCCAGCCACTCCAATCTTGTGGCTTTCAGTCTTGGCACTGGGCTGCAGGATCTGGACAGCTAAACTTTTAGTCCTGAAGCTCACTTCTTTTTCTGCCTTCAACCATAGGGTCTGACCCTCCCTCCTCCTTGTTTGCTCCCCAGAACCTCCATTGTTCTCAAGAACATCTTGAGTACTGAGAGCATTAAGGGGCCAATAGCACTCCTTAAGGACAGAGGTAGCAGCTTTCATAGTTTCTGAGGAAGAGTGTGCATAGTAGTCTGTGAGGACCACCTTGACTCTACCACTCAGAAGGGAAGATGATGTACCCAGGGCTCCCTAGTACCCCACATCCTCCCTTTGGGCTTTCTAGAGCTGCTGTGGCCTCCCCTGCTCCAGGTCCACATGAGCCTCTGTCACCACCATGATTCCTACAGTGAGGGGCAGCCACCCCAGGAGCCCCACTTCCTTGATATGTATGGCCTGAGCTCCAGAGGGGTCCTACTGTAAGGACAAGGTAGAGTTCATATGTATTATGCAGCCTCTGGAGCCCCAGATTCTCATTTTCAAATGGGGGGGGGCACTGTGAATTCTTTAAAGGTGGGGCTGAGGAGGGGCCTCTGGATACTAGTGAGCTTGTGATTTCAGTGTTATCCTTTTTTTGAGACAGGGTTCCTCTGCTTGGCTCTGGCTGTTCATAGATCCACCCACCTCTGCCTCCCGAGTGCTGGATTACAGGTGTGCACCACCACGCTTGGTCTGTACGTGCTTATTCTTGCAAAAGGCACTATATGAGAGCATGAAGCATCTCAGTTCTTAGCACTGTGAAAGCTGTTATGGCTCTGCCTTTATGCATAGGGAAGTGAGGCTCAGAGAGGTATGATCTGTCCAAGGTCCCACAGCTGGTAGGAAGCCATCTGTTGGGATCTTTCCCGTGCTCCAGTGTATACATGCTGCCTAGGAAACAGCGTGGTGCTGTCCCACTCCTAGGCAAGCCCAGCTGGCATCAGGCTACTTGTGTTTGCCTAGTAAGTGAAAAAAAAAGGAAAATTCTGAGATGGCTTAAATTTATTTACAAATGGTGGCAGGGAGGAAAAATAACAAAAGCAGCAGCTTCCTAAATGTTGAAAGATTGGTCCACACCCCAGGAGTTGAACCATGAGGGTGCCATTCTTTTTACAATCCAACCAGATAATGTTAGTATTTTGGAACACAACCTGCTCCTGTGTTACCCAGCAACCTATGACGTCATCATGTGTCTCGGCCACACCTGGAAGGCATGGTTACCTTCCCCCTTAAAGGGCCGATCCGACATGTGGTCTCTCTTACAGCCTCTCTTATTTTCTCTCTCTTACACTCTTCTCTTTCTCTCTCTCTCTCTCTCGGCACGCCCTTTCCCCTTCCCTGTCCATGTCCCGCTACCCACTTCCTCCATACCCCCCTAATAAACCTCTCGCAGAGAATATATTGGTTGTCCCCCTGCATCTTCATCTTCTTCTTTCTAGTTTTTAACAGATAAGAAACAATATTGCTGGGCTACAAAGCTCAGCACTGGGCAGGAAGGAAAATTGCTGCAAATTCCAGGCCATCCTTGGCTACTTAGTGAGACACTGCCTCAAAAAAAATAAATAAATAAAATAAAAGTAACATTGGGCTGGAGGGATGGCTCAGAGGTTAAGAGCACTGTCTGCTCTTCCAGAGGTCCTGATTCAATTCCCAGCAACCACATGGTGGCTCACATCTATAATGGGATCTGGTGCCCTCTTCTGGCATGCAGCAGAACACTGTATACATAATCAATCAATCAATCAATCATTAAAAAATAAAAGTAACACTAAGCTGGGCTTCGTGTCACAGACCCGTCATCCCAAATACTTGAAAGTTTGGAGCGGGAGGATGACAAGTCACTTGACTGGGCTACAAAGCAACCTCAAAGCCATCATGGGTAGCTCCATTAGACCATGCCTCAAAATGAAAAGTCAGAAGGAAGACTGGGCTATAAATCTATAAATCAATGATAGAGCTTTCTTGGCATGAGTGAAGGTCTGAGTTCAACTCCAGGACTGCAAATAAAACAAGATAGCTGGGTGGTGGTGGCACTTGGGAAGCAGAGGCAGGTGGATCTCTGAGTTCGAGGCCAGCCTCGTCTACATAGTGAGCTCCAGGACAGCCAGGGCTACACAGAGTAACCCTGTCTCAAAAAAACCAAAACAAAACAAGCAAACAACACCCAACAAGACAAGGACACCATAGCTGAATGAGGAAACACTCGGGCCATCCCAGCAATCAGGAGGCTGAGGCTAGAAGATGGTGAGTTGAAAGCCAGCCTGAGCAACATAGAAAGGCTGGCTTGAGTGAGACTTGGTAACCAAGACTGTAACTCAAGGAGTCCAGAGGTGGAGATAGAAGGATTGGGGGGAATTCAAGGTCATTTTAGGCTGCATATGGAGTTTGAGGCCAGTCTGGGCAACATGAGAGATTTTGTCTCAAAACACAAGCAGACAGCGCTATGTCTCAATAAACAAAAGTAGCCAGGCATGTTCACATTCACCTGTAACCCTCGTACTCAGGAGGCTGAGGCAGCAGAGTCACCATGTTTGTGGCTATCTCTGAGTGCATAGCAAGTTTCAACCTATCTTACGCTACCTATCAAGAGCTTTTCTTGAGAGAAAGAGAGAGAAGAAGAAGAGCCAAGTATGGCATACACACCTAAAGCCCTAGCACATGAAAGATGGAGGCCAAGAGAGAAGTTAGAAGCTCAAGGCCAGCCATGGCTACATACCAAATTCAAGGCTAGCCTAATCTACTTGAGAACCTGTTTCAAAATACAAAAACAGGCTGGGCGTGGTGGCACATGCCTTTAATCCCAGCACTCTGGAGGCAGAGGCAGGCAGATCTGTGTGCAGCCCTGGCTGTCCTGGAATCACTTTGTAGACCAGGTTGGCCTGAATAAGGCATGGCGACCCAGACCCGAAATCCAAGAACTCCAGAGGTGTAGTTAGGAGGATCGGGAGGAGTTTGAGGCTAGCTTGGTCTACAACAAAGAGAGAGTTCCAGGACAGCTGGAGCTATTACACAGAGAAACCCTGTTTTGAAAACAAACAAGCAAACACAAAATAAACACGTGGGATGGAATGAAGGGATGGCTCCGTGGTTAAGAGCATTCTTCCAGAGGACCTGAGGACCTACACTATCGCTCATAACTGTCTGCAATTCCACTTCCAGAAGAGTTGACACCGTCTTCTAACTTCCTTGGACATCAGGCAAGCACATGGCACACATATATACATACAGGCAAAACACTTATGCACATAAGCAAACAAACAGAATAGCTAATAAGATGGTTCAGTTGGTAAATGCACTTACCACCAAGCCTGAGAACCTGAGGTCAATCACTGGAAGCCGTAAAGCCAGCCCCTCCAGGTTGTCCTCTGACTTTCACACGTATCTGTGGGTCATGTGCACACACACACACTCCCATGTAGACACGCATGCAAACAACATGAAAACATGACCCTGTGTCTTTTTGCATTCAGCTTCCCTTACCCCAAACTTTGCCTGATCTGTAGAGCCGAGTCCTTTTTATCCATAGTCAATGTAAATCACTTATATTTTTCTTTCCCTCGGTTTTCATGATAAAGAGACTCTGGCTTTGTAGATTCTGGAGCCGTCTTTCCAGCTGCTACCTAGCCTTGCTACTGGGTGGAGCCAGAACTCGTCCAGTCTTCTGGCCAATATCATTGTGATGGTTTAATAAGCCATCTTATTTCAGGGAAACCTCTGTCTCAAGAGCTGTGAAAGGGTAGACCAGTCCAAGTTGGGCAACTTCAGCCTGGGCTTAGGGCACTGAGATGTGGGGCAAGCATGTGGGCAGAGCTGTCTCAGTTTCTCTGCCAGGGAAGAGGTAATGTCATTCAAGGCTGAGCTGGCCAGGTTTAGCTAGGGTGAGATAAGGTCACTCTGCCCAGATGTCACTATGAGAGCGAGATGGGAAACCTAAGGGAAGCTGAGATAGGAGTGGGTATCTGCCCATTAACTGCAGGGGGAAACTGAGGCTCTGAAAGATCTTGAAAGTTTTGCTATTCAAGAACTTGGCAGAAGGTCCACATCTTGTCTCTGAACCAGGGAGGCTGTAGGTATGGGAGACTTTTGTAGTGGACGACAATACGTGATGGAAATCAAGAGTCCTTTTTGCAGCCAAGGATGGTGGTGCATACCTTTGATCTCATCACTCAGGAGGAAGAGGCAGGTGGATCTCTGAATTTGAGGTCAATGTGGTCTACAAAGCAGGTTCTAAGACAGCCAGGCCTACACAGAGAAACCCTAGAAACCCTGTCTAAAAAAAAAAAAAAAAAAAAAATTCTCCTTTCCCCCCGTCCTAGGGTGGGGATTTGTTTGGCCTTCTGCTCACCTGCGTGAGCCTTGCTCCTGTCCCAGCTCCTATCTTTTGGGATAATACAGGTTGGCAGATACCTCTGGGCACCACGCCAGCTTCTGTCTCCACAGGTTGAACACCCTAGATGTGACTGGGAGCCCCTTTCCAGGCAATTTCTGAAGGAGCCACTAGGGCTCATGGAAAACGGTTGCTTATGGCATAAAGGCATCCAGTTGAAGAGTCACTTGACACCATGTCACGCTAGATAGCGCAACAGGAATGCATGGGTCCAGGTTGCCTGGGGTAGGCTGTCTTTTCCAGCTAGCACAAAAGTGTTGGAAGGACTGGCACTGCCTTCTGGAGGAGGGCCCATCAGAATGTGTAAATGCAAGTGCTCACACCAAAGCTGTGCGTGGCGGCACATGCCTTTGATCCCGGCAGAGGCAGAGACATTCGGATCTCTGTGAATTCCAAGCCAGCCTGGTCTACCTGGTGAGTTTCAGGACAGCCAGAGCTACATAATGAGACCCTGTCTCAAAACGAAAACAAACAAACAAGCTCACATAAACCAGGCACAGTTGTAATCCCTAATCCCAGCCCTTGGGAGGTAGAGGCAGACAGATCCACTAATTTGAATCCACCCTGGTCTATATAGTGAGCTCCAGGCCAGCCCGGGCTGTATAGCAAGGAGCTGTCTCAAAACAAAATAACTGTGATTGCACAAGGAGGAACCTACTTCTTTGACTTCTCAGGGTTGCCATGGAGATGGCTGGCAACAGGAGCTGCTCAAGCACTGCTCAGAGAATGCTTCCCAGAGGAACGGAGGTGAGTGCTCCAGGTCCTGCTGGAAAGCACCTACCACTAGTGAGCTCTGCTACAGAGACCGTCTCAGCTCGTGGCTGCAAAGGTTGTCCCATCCCCATGGATGAGCTGATCTGTACAGGGAAAGGAGCACATGGGTGGCGAGAACCCCACTTTTTTGTTTGTTTGTTTGTTTGTCTGAGACAGGGATTCTCTGTGTAGCTCTAGCTGTCCTGAAACTCACTGATTAATCTGCCTCTGCCTCCCGAGTGCTGGGATTAAAGGCGTGTGCCACCACCACCTGGCAAGAGCTCCACTTTTGCCTGCCAGGGCTTGGGCACTGACTAGAGCCTCAGATTATGTCCTAGCAAGCCCTAGCTGCCTCTTCCTCCTGCTGTGGCTTTGGGCTGCATGCTCTCAGCCTCTGAGCCTCCTCTTCTCTAGTAAGGCTGCCAGAGCCTGTATGGAGACACTGGGCAGGGAATCTGAGGAACAGCCTTATGAACCCCAGATAAAACCATTATTAAGCTTTGGGTACCCCCATTGAGTGAGCAACAGGAAGGGAGGGAGGTGCCTGAGGCCCCATGTGTCATTTATCTTTCCCTTGTGTAGTGGGGATAGACTCCAAGGCCTCACACAAGCTAGACAAGCACTCTTCCACCAAGCTATTTTGCACAGCTCTGTTTCCTTTCTTGTTTTGAGACACAGTATCCCTAAGTTACCCAGACTGGCCTTGAACTTAGTAGGCCAGGCAGATCTTGAACTTGTGGCTCTCCTGCCTCAGACTCCAGTGTAGCTGAGAATGCAGCTCCACCAGACCTGCCTATTCTAAGTATTTAACACAGGAGCCCTCCAGGAGAATAGGCCAGGGTTGGGGGCGGGGCTGCTGGTTCATGGGATGCCAAGAATGGAGGTTATGGTAAACCTTTGGTCTGTCATGGTAGTAAGGATTTGGCCAAGTTCTCTCTACTTCCAAGCCTCAGTTTCCCTAGGAAGTGTATAGTAAGGGTCTGGCCTTCTATAACTTTTTCCTCCAGGGCAGGCTCAATGTGAGGGGAACAGGTTGGCTTGCACTTGGCAGATGCCAGAACGCATACATGGCTCACTTTTTCGGCAGAGCATAGGGAAGGAGGGTGAAACAGGGTCTTACTGGTAGCCCAAGCTAGCCTTCAAACTCGATCCTCCTACCCCCACTTCCTGGGCACCTAGATCATGTGTATCATCAGGCTCTGCTCACAGAATGCATTTCTATAGCCTCATGACTAGAACATTCCAGATCCAGATTCTGATCAGGGACCAGGTGAAAGTCCCAGCACAGCTGATAGGACCCCCCCCCCCAACACCAGGGACCCACACCTATTACACCTAGGAGGGTATGCTGGTGTGTGGCTTCCCCTTCGCACACCTGCTCTTCCTCCTATCACGAGGAGCAGACACCAGGGACTTTGTCGTGGCCAGGGTAGTGCTGTCACACCCGCAAGGACACACTGACCCGAGGATCAGAGGATCTGAATCTCACACAGGGGAAAAATCATTCAAAAAAAAAAGGACACACCCCTGAGCCAGGAAGAACACCAGGTCTTAGTCCATTGCCTCATCAACTTTGCCCCTTCCTTTGCTTGAGGTAGAGCAGCATTGCTGGTTTCCCTTTGACTCAACGCTGTGCCCTTCTCCCTAAGCGGAGCACCCGCCTTCACCTTTCCTCTGATCAGTCTCACTTCTCTGGCCTCCACCACAGCCACTGCACGGTTTCCCACAGAAAAGGGGGCGGTGCTCCAAACCCTTCTCCTCAATTCCTGCCTCACTCCCACCTTCTGGTGCTGGGAAGCTACTCAGGGAGTCAAGAGAGACAGGGCAACTAGGACTCAGCTCTGTGGAGACAAGGCAGCATCAGAATCAGCCCTGTTGTCTTGACAATGGCTCATGTCCCAAGCACCCTAGGCACCCACAGGGGCAATTAGTGAGTGTGGGAGAGGGTTTCCATGGTGGCGGTCCCGAGGGGGTACACCAGGGCTTAGGGAAGAACAAGGGCCAGCAGGACCTTTCTCCTTTGTCCGGAGCACACTGGGCCTTTGTTTCTTTCTGGCTCTCTTTGACAGATGGGGCCAGGAGCATGGTTGGGGAGGCCAACATGGCTTAGAGTCCCCCATCCAAGGGAGGCCTGAGCCATGTGGGGGAGGCAACGGGAGGCTGGAGTTCCTCTGGGGCCCAGATCTCACTGGGGAGTCTTCCTCTGGCGGGTAGAGAAGCTTGACCTGTACCCTAGAGGCTGGGGCAAGGTGGCTTACTACCGGCTCCTCTTCCCTGTAAACACCTTGCCCAGCAGCCAATGAGCAGCCTCGGTGTGTCCCCATAGGCAGCTTGGACAGGAAGGGTGGATGAAGGAGGGAGGAGCATTGCAGTAAGTCCAGGGTGGACAGTGGAGGAACATTTAATCCAACTTTATCAGACATCTTCTCAGTCAGGCTTTATTTGAGGTTTCGTCCGCGAGAAGCCCCTGGGGGTAGCATATCCCAGCCAGAACTTCACCCCAACACTCCTTCAGTGCTGGTTGGGAGGCTGGCAATGGCAGGCACCAGACAGGTCCCCACAAGCTCCACTTCGTGACCTTCCTTTATCTTTGTGCCTGACACCAAGTGGGGAGACACTTCCCTCCTCAAGGTGGTTCTAGCTGGAAACAGAGCTGTCACAGAGCCCAGCAGAAACGTTCAGCACACATTTTGGGCACTGTCTTCATTGTTCAGAAGATTGAGCTATGGTGGCTCTAAGTGCACAGTATGCTCAGAAGCGGGTGTCCAGGAAAGAGGCGGAGCCTCGGTGGGACCTGGATGGACCCTCAATAGGGGGTCCCCGGGCCCTTGTCAGGAGCCCATGGAAAGTCTTTCCACGGGTCTGTGGCTTGCGTCGTGGTGGCCTGGGCTCCTCCGGGGGCTGCACCACAATTCGGGGTATCTCAGGTTTGGTGCCTCCTCGCACCCCTGCCAGCTGCTGGGATTCAAAGATGGCTTGGGCTCCAGGAAGGCGGTCCTGCGGCAGAGGGGCTGGCCCAGATGACGACTTGGGCAGCTGGGCCAGCTGGATCCTAATTTCCCGTTGCAGGTCTCGCTCAGAGAGGGCTACACTGTGCACCTGTGGGGAACAGTTTGGTGCTGACTTTGCCTGAACTAGGGTGTCAGGGAGCAGGAAGCCTTGAGGTCCCCATGGGGCAGGCAGTACACAACCCCAGGAAGTGGCTGAGGGCTGAGACACAGCATTGCTGGGACCCGAAGAAAGACAGCTGAGGCCTGAGGTTCTCACATTCTCTGCAGCTCAGGGCACAGGAACTGAGCCTTGCTCTCACTGAGGCTCGGCTTCCCGAGTTCTGCAGCATGGGCAAGAGCACTGAGGCCTGCCAGCGGAGATACCCACCTGGGACATGAAGGCCTCTTCCTGCAGCTGGGTGGGGGGGATGGCTCGCAGGGCCCCCAGTGTCTCCAGGAGCCCTGGGCAGGCTGCACGCTGTTCTCCAGTGCCCAAGGCCAGGCGCATCAGTGTCAGCCCCACACGGAACAGTACCTTGGCACCTGCGGGGAAAGGAGAAGCTCACTCACAGGAAACCAGCCTGCCCCCTTCAGTTCTTCAGCTGAATCAGCCTTCAGATAAGCTTCTTCTACCTCACTGCACCCAACTCATTTCACCCAACTCAGGCTTGGGAAAATGGCAAAACACTGCAATTTGCTTATTTTTTGAGACAGGGTCTCATGGAACCAGGCCTCCATCTGCCTATGTAGCCGAGAATGACACTGACCTGAGTCTCCTGTCTCTTCCTTTAGAGAGTGTGTGACACCACAGGTGGCTTGGGGTTTTGTTTTGCTTTTTGAGACAGTCTGACTTTATAGCTATGGTTGGCTATGGAACTTACTATGTAGCTGAAGTTGGCCTCTAACTCACAGTGATCCACTAGCTTCTGCTTCCCAAATGCTGGATTAAAGGTATGTGCTACTATGCCCAGTTTGTTTTGTTTTGTTGAGACAGGGTCTCACTGTGTAGCTCAGGCTGACCTGGAATTCATTATGTAGCACAGATGGTCCTGCACTTGAAGCAATTCTCCTGCCTCTGCCTCCTGAATACTAGAGTTACAGGTGTGTGCCACCACACCTGGCTATTTATTTAGTGTGTGTGTATTGTGTGCCTGCCATATCATGACATGTGAAGGTCATAGAACCTCTTGTAGGAGTCAATTCTTGTCTTTTACCATGTGAGACCTGGAGAACAAACTCAAGCCAGCAGGTTTGACTGCACACACCCTTAACCACTGAGGTAGCTAGCTCATCAGCCCACACACCTGGCTTCTTGCTTTCTTGAGATAGAGCCTTACTCTGTAGGTCACACTGGCCTGGAACTATGACCCAGCCTTGTCTTGACCTCACAACAATCCCCCTATCTCAGCTGGAGGCTGGGATTATAAATGTGAATTATGATGCCTAGAAGGAATACTACAATTTGAGGGCACAGGACCCTGCAGGAGCCAAGCTAGTCTGGTGCAGACACTTCCAGGCAGGGCAGCCAGCCAGGAGCCAGGGGCTGCTAACAATCTTATGCCAAGCCTTCTCTGATCTCAGCATCTCAGCATCCTACACTTCCAGGAGTAGTGGGGTCGGTGCCTATTAAGGACTTCCCATCTTGAATCTGTCACCTTCTGATTCTAGGAAGGTTCTGGGCAGAGCTTATTTTCGTCCTAAACCAAAAACATAGCACTGGTATATATACAAACACACACACACACCTTGGCCAGTCCTAAGTCCTCACAATCCCTTTCTGGCATCCTCTGAACCACTAAGAGCAGCTAGCGTGCCAGGGAGTCTTAGCAACAACTTATCAAGGAACAAATGCTACCAACAATGTCATCATTGTTATTACAGGGAGCCTGTGCAGAGCTTTTCCCCAGGTAGAGGGGACAAGGATCAGGTGGACCACCATGATCAGCCCCTTCTTGATGAGGTCTGAGGCTAGAGGGGAGGTGACATGTGTGCTTTGGATACATGTGACATAATTTTCTTCCTTCCTTCCTTCCTTCCTTCCTTCCTTCCTTCCTTCCTTCCTTCCTTTCCATGATTTCCTTTTTTCTTTTTCTTTTCTTTCTTTTCTTTTTTCTTTTTGTTTTTGTTTTTTAGAGACAGGGTTTCTCTGTGTAGCCCTGGCTGTCCTGGAACTCATTTGTAGACCAGGCTGGCCTTGAACTCAGAGATATGCCTGCTTCTGCCTACCCAGTGCTGTGATTACAGGCCTGTGCCACCACACCCAGTTTTATGCAACTCTGGAGCCTGGGCCAGGGACCTATTGCATACTAAGCAAGCATTCTACCAACTGAGCTAGTACATTGGCAGCCCAAACCTGAACCTGTCTGTAGATCAATCTCCAGACGGGCGGCATAAAGCAGAGCCCTAAAGATCAGCTTGATGCTCTGATGCGCCTTCCACTCTCCGCCCTGCTGTACCCCTTTCTACCCTTCTCTCCCTTCTTCCCAAGAGTCACCTGGGTTGGCCATGGCCTGGTTTTCCTGCCTGTGGTGGCCTTCCTGGCCTCTAACTTCCTCCTGCTTGCTTCCCAGGTTACCTCCTCTACAGAGCAGCCAGAACCAGCTTTAAAAACAGCTTCCACCTCCTGCTGCTCTCCTGACACTCTGTCACATCCCTTGATTTATTTTCTTTGTGGCACTTATGACATTCTATAAATATCTTCTTAATTTAGGTACTGCCACCTCCTAGCCCCACCCCCACCAATGAAAGTTTCATGAGCTAGCTGTCAGAGCCAGCTTTGCTAGGCTACTCAGGAAGAGCCATGGGTTCAGGGCCCTAAGAAGGAGCTGTGGACCCTGCCTCACCCTTGCACGCCCTGAACCAGTCACACACCACAACATGTGCTTCCACCACCCTGGTTCCTGCACACAGAACCCCCACCAGAGGCTTCCCTGTCCTCTGGCCTCTCACAGACGAAGAGGCTCTCATTCACCACTCTGGGACCGTGTCAGTGAGATGGGCTGTTTTCTCCACAGACACATCCGGGTCCATGTGACATAAGGCTCCAAAAGGGCCGAGAGTGGGAGCCACAAGCACAACAAATCTAGAAGAGCGAAGAGCGAGCTGGCCCCCCCCCCCCCCCCCCCCCCCCCCCGCCGGGGCCCCACTCACCCTCGCTAAGGAAGGCATCCCAGATGCGCAGCACGGTGGGGAAGGGCAGCGAGCGGGTGAAGAGGCACAGGAACCACTCAGGCAGGTAGAGCAGGGGCCCGACGCCCACCTGCTGCAGGTGCTTGTGCACGCGCGGGAGCAGCCGTCGCAGGAGAGCCGCGAACACTTCAGCGTCCAGCTGCACCGCCTCCTGCAGCCAGGCTCCTCGTCAGGCCGGCTAGCCAGGGCCGCAAGCCCCCACCCCCAACTCCAGGCTTCCGAGCCCCCACTCCCCACGCCCTCACTTCCCATCTTCATCTCCCTGCCCAGCCTCTCACCATGTGAGGCCCATAGTAGCCAGGGAGGTAGACTTCGCAGATCTGCACCAAGCACCAGAAGGCTTCCTGAGGGCAGGGCACAGGCTTGTGAGTGCTCATTAAGGAAGGGTTCACCGAGGGAGGAGAGGTGAGGACAGGCACAGGAGCCTGGACACACACCACTCCCACCCTGTGGCGAGCCTGTCCTGTCCCGGGGGTGAGGGGTTGGAGATCACAGGGCCTGGGGTCCTGTATTTAAGGGCTAAGTTTGAAGCAAAAGTTGGGAGGATCTCAGAGTTTATATCCCAGAATCCTAAGGTCATTGGGGTCCCCACCCAGGGCCAAGGCCATATGCTCCAGATCCTCAGTGTCACAAACTATAAGACAGGAAAAACTGTTGGGTGCAGTGGTGCACTCCTGTAATCCCAGCACTCAGGGAGGCAGAGGCAGGCATATCTCTGTGAGTTCAAGGCCAGCCTGGCCTACAGAGCAAGTCTAGGGCAGCCAAGGCTACACAGAGAAACCCTGTCTCAAAAAATAAAAGAGATAGGGAAAAGCGAAGTGTAGAGATGCTCCTGGCAAGCCTGGGCATGGTATAGAATTCAGGATCGATAGTCAGAATGTCAAAGTGAAAAATTTTCAGACTCCTAGATCGCTGGGGTAAAGGTCAGGATCAAAGGTCCGAGGTTCAGAAGTCAAAGATGATAGACTTAAAGGTTACTGAGACTGGTGGACATGAGGCTTTGGTCACTAGAACATGGTTCTTGAGGTCTGGGTACCTGGGGTTGGGGTCTAAGAGCTCAGGATCACAGGGGCCACAGGTCATTAGGGATTGAGGGTCTCAGAGCAGGGTCAAGGTCACTCACCTCTGGGGGCAGATGCATGAGCAGCACAGCAGCTACAGGGCCCTGAGCCTGGCAATATCCCTGTTCCGGCCGGTACAGGGTGTAGGCCTTGAGAACCTCCATCAGCCCCTGCTGCCTGTGCCAGAAGATCTCATTAGAGCTGGCCTCCTAGGCATCCCTGCCCTGCCCTCTGTGGCCTCTGCTCAGGCCATAGTCTCTCTCAGCCAAGGAAACTGGGCTAAAGAATCTAGTGTGAGGACTTGGGGTCACTGGGCATCCCTGGCCTCGTACCCGTGTCCCTGGGGTGACACAAACATCTCGTGCAGGGGGAACTGGCGGTGCAAGTCCCTGCCGATGGTCTCCATCCACTGTGGGTCTCCAGGGGCCACTGCCAGCTCCTGTGGGTGGCAGGAAAGTGGATGTGAGGGAGCTCTGGGAAGGGAGGAAAAGACTCTGCCAACATTCTCACCTGGTAGATGCCAGGGTTGTTCTTCTTACACATCTGGGCGCCACACAGTAGGGGCCAACACCGGGCCCGCAGAGCTGAGGGGATGCCCTTTCGGCACTGTATCTTTACCTGTGGGTGAGGTCAAGGTGTCCTGTTAGGTCAACCTCTCTTGCTCTTGACGGCAGGCCCCAAGCACAGCTTTTCTTTTCTTTTCTTTTCTTTTCTCTTTTTATTTTTTGTTTTTTGAAACAGGATTTCTTTGTGTAGCCTTGGATGTCCTGGAACTTGCTCTGTAGAGCAGGCTGGCCTTCAGCTCACAGAAATCCACCTGCCTCTGCCTTCAGAGTGATGGGACTAAGGCCACCTTGGCTCAGAGTCAAGCACAGCTTTTCACTGGTCAAGGGTCCACTTGGTGTGGCAGAGGCAGAGTGATTGACAGTTATGGGGACCGTGTACTTAGACCCCCTTTTTCCTCACCTTCTTGTATCTTCGAGACATGGTCTTCTCCCAGTGTGAGGTCATCTCTACCCACTTCATCTCCCGCTGGCGGATGAGATCTGCAGGCGGCTGACTAGGCCTGCAGGCATAGAACACACATAGGTGTATGCCTTGGAACATACACCTTCCCGTTTCAGTCTGTCAGAGAAACCCCAGCTCCTGGTCTGAGGGTCTCTGAGGAGTCCTGGAAAGGGGTCTGTGGCCCAGAAGCTGCCAATGGTTGTTGAAGTAGGGGAATTTGGCTTCTATAGGGACAGAAGCAGGAGAGACAAAAGGGATGAGAAGGTGTATATGGAGGGGAGGGTCTGTCTGGCTGTCCTTCAAAACAGAGACAGAGACAATTCATAGGAGAAGCTGGGTAGACAGTGTCCTGGGCTGGAAGGCAGAAGCCCCGAGTTTGAATCTGCTTCTGTTTCTGATCTGCTGTGATCTGTGTGACGAGTCAAGTTTCTCTCCGTCTCTGGATCTGTTTAAGTGTGTAAGGTAAACCTGAAGAACAGAATGAAGGAGGCACAGATTTCCCTTTCGGGTTCTTGGGCCAGAGATTAAAAGGGGAAAGATGTTCAGCTTTAAGGGAGAATGCAGACCCTCAGAGGACAAAAGAAACATCAGGGATGTTCCCTCCACGACCCTTCTTACCTTAAAATCCCCTCTGGAACCTGAGGAGTGACACTGGCTGAGTTCTGGGCTAGTCTCTACAGTGAGACCCCTGAGGCCAGGCCTAACTCCAGAACTCAGTCCTCAGCCTCTGTACCCACTCTCTCCCCTACCCATGCCTCACTTACCCCAGCTCTGCTGAGTTGCCCCCGATGAAGCCATAGCGGTCTGCCTGGCGATATGGACTGGCCCCACTCAGCTCTGAGTCGGACCCTAGAGAGCTAGAATCATCCTGTAGTTCTGATGGTAGCAACAGATCCTCGCCCAGGGCCTGGGCCATTGTGCCCTAGACCCCAGTGTCACAGGCTGCAAGACATGCAGAGAGCCAGTGTGAGCAGTCAGGAGTAGCCAGACTGAAGCCCGTATTCCAGTCACCAGTCCTCATCCACAGAGGACTCAGCCTCTTCTTTTGCTGAGGAGTAGAGAAGGCCCTGAGGTACCACAAGGCCAAGCCTCCATACAGAGACCCAGCCCCAGGCCTGTCCGCTAGCCCCAGCAGCCCAGCTCACCTCTTTGCTGCACCTCACCTCTCCTCCCACTTCCTCCTCAGTCTCAGCTTAGGCAGCCTGTTGGGGGCCCCTCCCTGGTGGGGGGGACTCCCCCTTCCTCTATGAGGTTCTTCCTGCTTGCCCTAGTGCCCCAGCAGTGAACTCCTCCCATCCACAGGATGCTGGTGTGATGGGTCCCTGGCTTGCGAGATGAAGATGACAGGCCACCATCAGTTTTGAGGTTACTTCTACATAAAACCCAATTCATGGTTCCAATAAGAATTATGCTTTGATGTTTTGGCTTTTTTTTTTTTTCTTCCTGTTTTCTTTGTTTTTGGAGAGTGAAGGGATACCGTCTGGGAACAAGGGTCTCAGGTAGCCTAGGCGGGAGATGGACTCACTGTGTATTTGAGCATGACCTGGAACTTCTGATCCTCCTGTCTCCAGACTCCTGAGTGCTGGGATTTCAGGCATTTTATTTACAGGTTTATGACACCATGTTTCCCTTAATGTTTTACTGTTTAAAAAGAATAACTTTCCTTTTCCTTTCTTTTCTATTGTTTACTTTGAGGGCCAGGGATGGAAGCTCAGGTCTTGCACATGCTAGGTATGTCCAAGTATTCCACAAAGTGCTTACAACATGAACGCAGCGCAATACTATTACATCATTTATGCAAAGAAAAATTAACGTAGCAGGCAGCAAGGCAACCTGCACCAAAACATGCTTAGAGTTTAGTAGCAGGTGTTCATGGGTCTGGCCACAAAGATGGAAGTTAATGCGGGTCTCTGGGAAGCCTTAGAGTGGGCTCTGAGTATCGTTGAGCCTTAGTTTCTTGTTCTGCACTTCGAGGAATTGCTTTACAGTGTTTGAGAAGCCAGTGGTTAACGTGCTCACACCCCTGGCTGGTGGAGGGAAGAGACTTGGGGAGAGAAAAACAATTTCTACAGTCCTTCCGGGCCCTAACTCCTCGGAACGCCTCAGGACCGTTCCTTCAGGGCGGAGCCGACCCAACTCCGCCCTGCCAACCCCCGCCCACCACCCCCAGCAAGGCCCCGCCCGGCCGCCCGAGGCTCTCACCGGCCGCGGCGCTTCTCGTCCCGCGGGGGCGCTAGAGAGCCGGCAGCCGCGGGTGCGGTGGGGAGGGGCGGCAGGCCCGGGAGGCGGGGCGGAGGGCCGGGGGCGGGCTGGGGCGGGCGGAAGGAGAGCTAGGCCGGAAGGAGGCTGCAAGAGGGCGGGAGGCAGGAGAGGGCCCGGAGCTGCTGGGCCGGAGCGGCGGCGCCGCCATGTCCGACAGCGAGAAGCTCAACCTGGACTCCATCATCGGGCGCCTGCTGGAAGGTGGGCAGGGGCAGGGAAGGTGCGCGCGCGCCGAGCCCGGGCCCCTAGCCGTCCGGAAGTGGCGCGCGGGCGGGCCTGCCGCTCCCGGGGGCCAGCGTCGCTTGGGCGGGGACAGGCCGTGAGGTCCCGTGGCCACGGCGGCGCCCCCCCACACACACACACCCCGCGCGCCGCGGCTTTGGAGCGCTCTCGGGGCCCGGGGACGCTCGGGTGGCCCGGACCCAGGGTGGGGAAGGCTGCGAAGCTCTCTGGGAAGGGGTCCAGGAGCGAGGAAGCTTCGGTTGACAGGCTTCCGAGTACAGCCGTGTCTCACCGGAGGGCCTCCGGGGTGGCTGAGGGATCGGGTCTTGCCTTCGGAGGCCTGATGCAGATGTTTCGGGGAGGCTCCCTGGCAACAGTTGCCCGTTGTTGGGGTGTATGAACCTACTCCCATCCTGTCTGCGAGGTCAGGGTCCCAAGACCCCATTCCGTACCCAGTGCAGGGCTCACGGCCTGGAAAGAATGTGCAGCTGACAGAGAACGAGATCCGTGGTCTGTGCCTCAAATCCCGGGAGATTTTCCTGAGCCAGCCTATTCTTCTGGAGCTTGAGGCGCCTCTCAAGATCTGTGGTGAGCCCTTGCTTAGAACCCCTTAGCGTCCTGAAAATATCCCCCACTCCTGCCTCAGTACTTGCCTTACTTCTCCCTTTAGCCCATTGCTGGCTCTGGGTTCAGGTTCAGATCTTGCACCTACCTAGTCTTTGGTTCCCAGGTGACATCCACGGTCAGTACTATGACCTTCTACGGCTGTTTGAGTACGGTGGCTTCCCTCCAGAGAGCAACTACCTCTTCTTGGGGGACTATGTGGATCGGGGCAAGCAGTCTTTGGAGACCATCTGCCTGCTCCTGGCCTATAAGATCAAATACCCTGAGAATTTCTTTCTGCTTCGTGGGAACCATGAGTGTGCCAGCATCAACCGCATCTATGGCTTCTATGATGAGTGTGAGTGGGATGTTGCTGGTTGCCCAGAACGACATTCCCTGTTCTTCATGGGTCCCCTACATTGGTCTGCTGCCAAAAGACCCGTGGTGTAGGATGAGCCCTGTAAGACCCCAACATGCTGTCATGCATGGCACTCAGGAAGGGCCTGGTGAATGGATGTACGATCCGTCACTAAGCATTTAGGGTGCCAGTATAAATAAACCAGACCTGCTTTTGGGTTGGCCTTATTCATGGGACCAGAGTGGGTGTGAATATGAAGGCTGGGCCAGACTGGAGTTGAGGTTCCTGTGGGCCCAGGTGTTGGAATTCTGGAAGGTAGATGAGGTTAGAGCAAGGAGAGGGACTTAAGCCTTCCTTGCCTTCCAGTCTTTCTTCCCAGCATTGCCAGAGTAACCCACAGTTACTAGGAATTCACAGAGAACTAGACTGAGGGTTTCGTGTGGTGGGTGGTCTTCTCCTTGAGCCATTTCCTTCTCCTGTACAGGCAAGAGAAGGTACAACATCAAACTGTGGAAAACATTCACTGACTGCTTCAACTGCCTGCCTATCGCAGCCATTGTAGATGAGAAGATCTTCTGCTGCCACGGAGGTAAGAGCTTATGGAGTCTGTGCTTGGGGTTCTTGGGCCTCATCCTTGGGTAGGGGCTTTGAGAAGTTGTTAGCAGAACTCTTCCCAGTTTCCTGGAATAGCTCTTCTTGAATCTCATCTTGGATATCACTTATTGTAGGAAGTCACCCACACCCCAATTTGGCTGCACTCTTTCCTGTTGTGGCATTTGGTATCCTGTACGCAACTCCCTCATCTCTTTCCCCCATGGAGGTCTGATCTTTGCCCTTTGTTATTTCGAGAGACAGGCTTTCTCTGTGGGACACTGACTGTTCTGAAGCTCTCTTTGTAGACTAGGCTGGCTTTCAGCTCACAGAGATCTGCCTGCCTCTGCCTCCAAAAGAGCTGAGAATAAAGGCATGTGCCAGCATGCCCAGCTTGCTTTTTTCAATTTTTTGGTTTGTTTTTTTTCCAAGACAGGGTTTCTCTGTGTAGCCTTGGCTGTCCTGGACCCACTTTGTAGACCAGACTGGCCTCAAACTCAGAGATCCACCTGCCTCTGTCTCCCGAGTGTTGGGATTACAGATGTGTGCCTTTGAGCCTGGCTGCACTCTTTTGCACTTTCGGAAGTTGTTCTACTTGCCTGAACTTCAGGAGTCCAAAAGAGGACCCCAATGGTGGTGGGGAGACTAGGGCTCATTCCCAAGAGCTCTGGGCATGGGAGAGTTCTTGCTTTTTTGGTTTAAGGAATGGTACTCCTCCCTTCCAGGCCTGTCTCCAGATTTGCAATCCATGGAGCAGATCAGGCGTATTATGCGGCCCACAGACGTGCCTGACCAGGGCCTACTGTGTGATCTCCTGTGGTCTGACCCTGACAAGGATGTTCAAGGCTGGGGCGAGAATGACCGCGGTGTCTCCTTTACCTTTGGGGCTGAGGTGGTAGCCAAGTTCCTGCACAAGCATGATTTGGATCTCATCTGCAGGGCCCATCAGGTGGGCTGGTGGCCCTGGGGCAGGCTGGGGATGGCCAGCTACTTAACTTGTGGACCAAACAGTTCCTGTCGCTGCCTAGGTTGTAGAAGATGGCTATGAGTTCTTTGCCAAGAGACAGCTGGTGACACTCTTCTCAGCTCCAAACTACTGTGGGGAGTTTGACAATGCTGGTGCCATGATGAGCGTGGATGAGAGCCTCATGTGCTCCTTCCAGGTAAGTGCTGCGGGGAAGAGGCTGCCAGTCTGCCTGGCTCAGCACCAGGAGCCTGACCAGTGTTTTCTCTTTCAGATCCTCAAGCCCGCTGACAAGAATAAGGGGAAGTACGGGCAGTTTAGTGGCCTGAACCCTGGAGGCCGTCCCATCACCCCACCTCGCAACTCTGCCAAAGCCAAGAAGTAACCTCCATGTGCTGCCCTTCTGCCCCAGATGATGGATAACTTGTACAGAAATCATGCTGCCATGGGTCACACTGGTCCCTCAGGCCCACCCGTCATGGGGAATACACAGCGTTAAGTGTCTTTTCCTTTATTTTTTAATGAATCAATAGCAGCATCTAATCCCCCAGGGCTCCCTCCCACCAGCACCTGGTGGCTGCAGTGGAATCCTGGGGCCAAGGCTGCAGCTCAGGGCAATGGCAGACCAGATTGTGGGTCTCCAGCCTTGCACGGCTGGCAGCCGGATCCTGGGGGCAACCTATCTGGTCTCTTGAATAAAGGTCAAAGCTGGATTCTCGCCATGGCCTCTGTCTACTTATACCAGACAGTGGGCCAGCAGCCCTTTGGTACAAAAGCCACCTGGGAGGGCAGACTAAGTCAGGTCCAGGGGCTATTAGGATTCCAAGCCAAGGCCCAGCAGGTCTCAGAGGTTTGACAAACAGTTCATGATTGGCAGGGGGTTGTCAGCACTGTGACCTTTTTTAAAAAAAGGTAGGTTTCTAGCTCTTGCTAGATGCTGGAAATCTGGCCTGAGGCTCTGCGGTAAGAGGTAGGGAAACTGTCAGGTGGCAGCTGGGCACCAGAAAGAGACATGATTGGTACAGGTTGAGTGAATATAGACCAAACATGGTTGCCTGAGCAACTCTGCAGCAGCCAGCCAAGTAGGGCCTACCACAGGCATAGCCTGTTTTTCTATGCCCAGCTCTGCCAGTGGCTAGGCCTGCTTCTGGCCCATGAGTCTTTGGACACAGACTTCAGTTTCTCAAGTTCAGCCTTCACCATCACTGTCTTCAGCCAGCACAGGGCTGGTACCCTGGGGGGATTGTACAGGGGCCAGGATGGAGCCAAAGAAAAGTGAATGAAACTGGAAAGAGAACAGAGAAAACCCAGTTAGCTCTGGAGGCTGCTGCTTTCCTCACCTCTTGGTTCCTATCCCACCCTCCAGCTCCCTCCAGCTCCCTCCAGCTCCCTCCAGCTCCCTCCAGCTCTTACCTTCTTGGGTGGGGGGGTTCCAGGCACTGTACTGGGTTCAGCTTCCTCCTCTGAGGGGGAGCCAAGGTCATGGGAGGTCTGGGGGACAGGTGGGAAGGAAGTGGAAGGCTGTGCCCGGGAGCCCTCGCTGCCCACGCTGGTTTCCATGGCAATCATGTAACAGTCGATGTCATCGTTGGTAAAGTCATCTAAGTGGGGTACACTGTAGGCAGAGATAATGTCAGCAAGGAACAGGAAAGGAGGGATACAGAGGCAAGCCCCACTTTGGAGGGCTCTGAGGCCTCAAGACTGCTGGTGAGCTTTTGGTTTTATTACTTCCTGATTTGGCTGGAAGGAAAGGATGCAGGGGTTAAGTGGGAGCTTCCTGGAGGGGGTAGAACTGGAACCCCTTTGATCAGAGTTCAGGTAGGGGCCCCATGGGACGCATCCTGGGGACCAATTTAGCTCAGCTGGGGGAGGGAAGCAACAAGTCCTGTGATCAGGGCCACATGGGGCCCAATCCTGCACCTTCCCAGGGGACAGGAGCTGGAGAGCACCAGAGCCCAGGGATGTGCTGGGCTGAGAGCCAGACCAAACTTCCTCTGCTTCTACTACACTGAGCCCATCCTCCCAACCCACCTGCCCTTCCAGCCACCTGCTTCCCCTCACCAGGCAGCTCCCTGCCTCCCAGCAGCCCTTCCCCTCCCAGTCTGGGAGGTGGCTCAGAGGGGAGGCCTCAGCCAGAGAAGGAAGCCAGCAGGACCTTGGGGATGCCTCTGGATGGGAGGGGTCTCAGTACAGCTGACTCTGAAGGCTGGAAGCCCTGTAAAGGCTGGAAGCTCTGTAAAGGCTGGGCCTGACAGGAAGTATGTACTGGGGGAGGTGCAGAAGCCTAAAGTAGCAGGCTCAGCCTGAGATGTGCAGAAATGGAGGAGAACTGGGTACTGGGTACCCTTACCTGTGAACCTGCTTCTGAGGCACTGGCTGGTGGGGCTTTGGGGAGCACAGGTCCTGGGAACATGGGTCTTGCTCTAAGAGTGTGGCCAAGACAAAGTGGGCATCCAGTAGAGAATCCTCAATGGAAAAGATGACTGGCCTGGGTAACAGGATAGGGGCAAGCTAGTTTCTCTTGCCTGCTCTGGGCAGCCCTACCTCCTCTCCAGTCTAAAAGCCTGGAATTACCTGCCTGGAACATCAAAGTGGATGGTAAGAGGCAAATTTGCTGACTCTGCAAAGCTCAGCAGCCCCTGGGAAGGAAGCAGCAGGTAGTGAGCGCTGGTGTTGGGTTGAAAGACTGGGTGAAGGCAGTAGTTAACTCACCCGGAATTCTTTGAGGCAGAAGGTGACAGCTATCCCTTCAGGGGCTTGCAGCTGCTGGAAGTCCTCCGCCCCAATGCTGGTCTCTGTCACCATGGCTTTGCTGGTGTTATCTATGTGAGTTAAAAAGCCCTTGAGTCGGGGCTGGAGAGATGGCTCAGAGGTTAAGAGCACTGTCTGCTCTTCCAAAGGACAAGTTCAATTCCCAGCACCCACATGGCAGCTCACAACCATCTATAACTCCTATTCCAGGGGACCCAACCCCCTTTCACATGCAGACAAAACACCAATGTATATTAAAATAAAAATAAAAACTGAAAGTCCTTGAGTCCAGGCTTCAGCCCTAGCTCTGTTCCCGCCTGGGACAGGTCTAACTCCCTCACCTGCCTCTTCCTCCTGATAGCTTCGCAGGATGACTCGTCGGCCGCGGCCAATGCCCAACGTCACCTCAGTCAATGCAAGGGGAAAGGACAGAACAGCCTCTGCCAGAACCCTGTGACAAGGGCAAACAGCAGATGTGCATGAAGTGCTCTGCCCACGCTGGAGGAGAGGAGGTGCGCCAGCAGGGTATGTTGCCTGCCTGGCTCAGAAGCATTTCAGGTGACGGGAGCACAAACTAAAGGCTACACGCAGTAGGATGGGCAGGCAACACTGGATGGTGCGGGAACAGAGGGCTATTTGCTAAGGGGCCCAGGAAACACTTGACTGCCAGGCAAAGGCCTGCGCCATCTCTGGTACAGAGGGGGGAAGAAAGGAAAGCTGCGTGTAGGAGCACACTGCTGTTAGTCCCAGCTACTTTTGGGGGAATGGGGTGGGGGGGTGTTCTTTATATGTAGCCCTGGCTGACCTCAAACTTAGAGCAATCCTCCTGCCTTCTTGACTCTACGTCTTAAAGAGCTGGGGTCAAAGGTGTGCACTATCATACCCAGCCCAGCTACTGAACACAGGAACTCAAGAACAGCTTGTGTAAAATAGCAATACCTTGTACCTATACACAAAAATGAAAGCGGGTAGATCCTTTTGGTGGGGGTAGGGGTGGAGATATGTTGAGACACAGTCTCACTGTATAACTTGGGCTGGCCTTGAACTCACAGAGATCCATCTGCCTCTGCCTCCTAAGATCTGGGATTAAAGATGTGGGCCACCAAGCCAAACCTTGGGTCCCATCTTCTAAGGATACATAACAACTGACCATTTACAAAAAGGTAACCTGGATTTGCCTCAGGACAAGTTTGGGAGCTGGGAATATAGCTCAGTGCAATGTATGGTCTTTGGGTTCCATCCCTAGCACTGGGGTGGGGGTGGAGTGCCTGGCATCTATATTTGACATTTTAAAAATTATTTTGTGTGGGTGTGTGCTGTGGAGGGAAGAGCAGCTCAGATGCCCTGGTGCACATGTGGAGACCAGAGAACAACCCACAGAAGTCAGCCGTCTCCTTCCACTGACAACTCAGGTCGTCAGGCTTAAAGCAAGAGCCTTAGCTGCCGAGCCATCTTACTGACTTCTGTATTTGAAATTATGCGAAAAAGAAAAGCAGCTGGAGCTGGGAATGTACCTTAGTGGTAGAGTATCTAGCAAGCACAGGTCCTGGGTTCTGATGGGTTCCAGTGTTTAGAGAAAAGAAGAAACAGCCTCTGGTGCCTTTTTCTCTCCAAAACAGAATTCGGTCACTATTAACAGACCCTAGGGAAGCTGATATTGGGACCTGAAGGGACTTTCAGCCTCTGAGAAATGCTTGGGAGCGTGGGCTACTTGAATGAAACGTGTCCAGCAGAGGCAGGGGAGAGTCCACAGCATTCTGGGCTGCTCTTGAGGGACCTTAGGCCCGCTGGAGCCCACATCCTCCATGCCTGCCGTCTCCTAATGGTGACTAGTGAGTTGTGCGACAGCCCTCCTGGACTCCAGCTTCCTTGCCCAAGTTCTTCCTTTGGCCCAGAGCCATGAGCCCTGGCAGTTAGCAAGAAGTCACTGTAAGAGGCACCACCAGAAGAATGAGCAGGTCAGAGGGCTTTCAAACTGTCACACAGGGCCAGCCAAGGCTTCAAGGCTATTCAAGTCATTCAACAGACCTGCAGGCAGGTCACAGCTGCTCTCTAGAAAAGCAGTCAGGGCAGGCTTGAGAGGCAGAAAGCCAAGCCAGGCCTCTGGGATACAGAAGGCAGGACCCCACAGTCAATGGAAATGGGGAGGGGCAGCAGCCTCTGCTTTTGAAGAACCAGGAAAAGGCCCAGATGTGTACTGGGCTGTGTGGTCTCATAAAGAGAAAGGTGCCTCTATGTAGTTATGTATGAATGTACAGGAGCAAGCAGAAGCCAGAAGACTTCCTCAGGTGGTGGTTCTTCTCAAGTGCTGTCAACCTTGTTGGGGGGGGGGGGGGGCTGTTTTGTGTGTGTGTGTGTGTGTTTGTTTGTTTGTTTGTTTTGAGACAGGGGCTCTCACTAGACTGGGACTGTGAGTCCCAGGAATCCCACTTCTACTCTCCAAGGACTAGAACTGTAAGTGGATACCACCCTTTTGTTTTGTTTTCCAAGACAGGGTTTCTCTGTGTAGCCCTGGCTGTCCTGAAACTTGCTCTGTAGACCAGGCTGGCCTTGAACTCACAGAGATCCGCCTGCCTCTGCCTCCCAAGTGCTGGGATTAAAGGTGTGGGCCACAGACCAGAGGATATCACACTTTTGTTCTGTTTAGCCTTGGCTGACCTGGACTCACTCTGTAGACCAGGCTGGCCCCGAACACAGAGAGATCCCTCTGCCTCTGCCTCTCAGAGTGCTGAGATTACAGGTGTGCGATACCATGCCCAGCTGATGCCACACATTTTTATATGAGTTCTGGGACTCAAAACCAGGCCTTCATGCCTGTTCATAAAGCATCTCCCCAGCACACACACCCTTTTTGAGACAGAGCCTCATATAACCTAGACCAGTCTGGAAACTCACTGGCCTTGAAACTTCTGAACCTCCCATCTCCATCTAAGAGCTGCTGGGATGACAGGCATGGGCTAACCAGGCCTGTTGAAAATAGTGTATTCCTAGAATGACACCTAAAGCCCCAAAGATGGAAGACAGAGGCTCCCGCTAAGTTTGAAGCAGGTGTTCTTACCGTGCTGGGGTACAGAGCAAGTGGGGGCATGAGGCTGGGTTGAAGATGGCCTGCAGGGATTCACAATCCTGGAAGGAGAGGTTGTGTGTCTTCTTGACGCCTGGGTAAGAGGAAACTGTCTCAGCGGGCTGGACAACCTTCACTTCCCCCCCACACCCGTAGAAGGGACTCTTGGCTGATCAGTGGCTTGCTCACCATACTTGCAGTGGAGCTGGACCACCAGGTGGCTGGTGCCACTGAGGGAGATGCAGCACTTTTCCACAGTCTTCTCCACCATTGCCAGAGAGCGGAAGACGGACAGGAAGGACTGGGCAGGGTAGGACATCGGCCTGGCACTGTGCCTCCATAGACCAGTTCTACATCCCATGTAGGCCCTGGTCCACTGCTGGCCCAACAGAGCTGCGAAATGGGCTCCCACTACACGCAGGATGTCGGCACACTTCCAGGCCTTGTCCATGGTGTTCCCTTTGCTGGGAAGGGCTGCTAATCTTTTCTTGACCAACCTGAATGTCACCACCCTCTCCACAGCTCTTACAACCTCTCTAGAGTCTCAGCATCTTTAGACTGCATCTTTCCCGGAATCGTTCCCATCTGAGGCTAACTCCCTAATCATTATTTACTGAGTACCCTGGCACAGAGGCACAGCTGTGGAGATGCTTCGGGTGGTCCATACCTTCATCAGGATCTTACAGCGCTGCGGGTCCTGACCAGGGGAAGCGGCCTGGTACTGCTGGAAGAAGAGTGGGGCAAAGAGGAAGCAGGCATAGGCAGAGCGGGAAGAGTTCACAGTCCGGAGGGAGAGCTGAGACACAAAAAGCAGGGAGACACGGTCAGGGGCAAAGGCAAACAGCAGGCCCATCCCAACGGCCTGCTTTTTCGTCCTATAGCTGTCCTCTCCCATCTCTTACTGAGACTCCCCTTCCGTGTAGCAAGGCCTTCTGCATACAGACCTCCCAGTCTTCCGTGGCCCAGGCTCTGCCACTCTTGCTTTTTCCCTACGTTACTTTAGCCCCACTAGCGGTTCTAGGGAGCGCAAGTGTCCTCTGCAGCCCCAGATGACAGCTCAAGCAGATGGCACAACTCAAGAGGAAATAAACTGCGCCGAAATACCTGTTCACCATCTTCCTGAAAGACAGAGCAGGACTCCCCACTCGCCACTGAATCGGCCCCCATCCCTGCACCCTAGACTCTTACCCCGTCCTTCAAGGGCTCCAGATACAGCTCATCCCCGATTCGAGATAGTGAGTGTACAGCCTTGCCCAGCACTGCGGGGAGGAGAGCAGATGGTAGTTTAGGGGGACTCATCGGGCTTGCTTACGCCGCCAAGCAGGTCGAGACTCACCCTTCACGTTGCCGCCGGTGATCAGGCACTTCATGATGCACCAGCACTGAACTCGAGCCTAACCTGCAACCAGATCGGGACGGGAGCCTACCCACAGCGAGTCCCCGCAACCACGGAAGCCTGCAGTTCCTTTCCCCGCCAGCCCGGCTTCCGCATCCTTATTGGTCCACTGGGGGCACCTCCGTCACGTGAGAAAAACGTTCCCCAGGCTCGGCTGTCACGTGACCTAGCCAGTTCCCGGGGTGTGGCCTGCGTCACGTGACTCCAGAGTGCGCTCTCCTGCGTCATTCATCAGGTTTGGGTTTCCCAGCCCAACCCTAAACCTCCACACCCTGCAGAGCGCTGCAGCTGGTCTTGGCACCCCGGGGCACTTGTGATGAAGGGCACGTAGGACACTGTTCGGTGTGAACTTGGGAGGTGTAGACCCTTCCGCGTCGCTAAACTACAGTGAATGGGGTTACAGGGTCAAAGCAAGATAATCCGTGCTCAGCCTGGGTTGGGGACTCTGTCGCGGCAGCAACCACCAGCTCCCCTCTCCCCCCTCCCCCCCCCCGAAAAGTTAGCGTAACTTGCTCCAAGGACCATGAGAAGGAAGGGGCTGTCCATTCTGGTTTCAGGATCCTTCACTGATGCCCATAGATGCACGGAAAGTTCAGAAGGTTCTGGGACAGGAAAGGGTAGAAGGGCTAGTCCTGACAGGAGCAGCATCAGCAGAGGGGCGATGGCGTGAGGCCATCTACATAGGGGCATGTGCGTGAGTGGGATGTCCTGAGCCTTGCGGGGGAGGGGGTAGGAGGGTGTCGGGACTGAAGCGATGAACTGGAAAGCCCTGCAAAGGCTTAAGCACTACCCAAGTTTGTGTGCATTTTACCAATTACCCAGACAGTATGAAAGCAGGAGGGTTATCAGCTGGATGCAGTCACCTTGCCCTGGGTGTTAGTTCTCTCAAGTGTGGAAAGAGCAGCCTGGAGCAACATTTGCCCTTTGCCCCTGTGACCCGTGTGGCTCTGTGGGTAATGGGGAGGCTGTATTTATTACCTAGCCCTTCGTTGTTTTTCTGGGCTCTTTTCCTCCTCCAGCGTTTTGTCCTTAAAGCCTCCTGGGAGGAGGCTGCTTTCCCTTTCCACATCCACAGCAACCAGTGCAGATGTAGAAGCCTCCAACTCGAGGCTGGGAGATCCGCCGCAGTCTTCCCCGCCACACTTGTTCAGTTCTTCAGTGGATTCTGGCTGCTTCATTTCCCGATCAGATGGCAATGTGACCCTCCTTCCATCTCCACTGCCCTGCTGCTTTCACCTGGCCAAACACACAGTTCTCCGTGATCTGCCTCCACCGGTTTAAGTTTCCTGGCCAAAGTCCGGTCTCTTGGTCTGGAATTTTCAGACCCAAGTCTCACCCGTTTCCACTGTCTTCCCATCTCTAACGCCCTGTCAGGCCCTTGACCGCCACATAGGTTGCTTCCAAGACTGTGGCTTGCTTCTCCCATGCTGGCTTCTCTTCCTGGGCTCAGCATCAAAGGTTCCCTCAGCGAAGGAGACTTTGGTCAGCCTGGGCAATATAGCAAGACCCTGTCCCCCACCCCCAAAAAGAAAAGAAGTTAAACATGTGGCACCGTTAAGCCAGATTGCTCCAACAAACCACCCCATAACATGGAGAAAAAGAAATCTAGCTCCCACCCTCTGCCCACAGTGCCCCCTTTTCTGATAACATTACTCTTCCCATACTCAGCCTCCCAAAATGTAACTACAGGCAAGGTGGTGAAGACTTATAATCTCAGGTTCTTGGGAAGCTGACACAAATTCAAGGCCTACTGAGATTACATAAGAGAGTTCAAGGCCAGCCCTGGCAACTAAGTGAGAAACCCAGCTGACGGGCCAGGGATGAAAGTGCTTGCTGTGCAAGTCCGACAACAGGGGTTCAACTGCCAGAAGCCAAGAAAGGAGAGGACTGATTCCAGAAAGTCGTCCTCTGACTTCCACAGTTACTCTGTGGCATGCAAGTACTGGCAATCCCAAACGCACTAATAATAGATGAAAGAAAAATAATAAAGGGCTGGAATGTATCTCTGAGTAGAGCACTTGCTAAACGGTCAAAAAGCCTTGGGTTAAGTCAGGCCTGGTGGGGAACACCTTTAATCCCAGCACTCCTGAGGCAGAGGCAGGCAGATCTCTGAGTTCCAGGCCATCCTGGCCTACAAAAAAGTCCAGGACAGCCAAGGCTACACCCAGAGAAACCCTTTCTCGAAAAACCAAAACCAAACAAACAAAAGCCCTGGGTCAATCCCTGGTACCAACAAGATTTAGCTGTTGACTTCCTGTTTCTTCCTTCCAAGATATCCTGCCACCCTCCAGGACTGGGTCAAGCGTGGTCTTCAAACATCCTCCACTTCCTCTTCTAACTCCTGCCTGAGTAGCTAGACTCAACAGGAGACAGATGACAAGGTTCTCTGGAAGCAAGGGAGACGGCTGCTGATTGACCCGTTTCTGGCCCGACATGCTGGATGTAAGATGCTATCTACCTGAGGACATACATGCTAGGAAAAGGAGAAAGGAGTTTCTTTGGAGTGGCCACCCTCCTGTGCCCTTCCTCAGTGCCAGAAACCTCTGTCATACACTGGGCTGAGGGAGGGCAGGAAACAGGTGCTTGCCCAGACCCCTTCCAACCTGACGCTTAGATCCTGAAGCGCTTCCCTGGGCTGTAACCCTGGGATGCAGCTACTTCTACATGCCTGGGTTGTGAGTGTAGTAGGAAGCTTTCCAATCCACCTCTTCGTTGTGCAGTTGGAGCATCCAGTCGTGCGTGTTTGCCCCAGAAGCAAAGAAGAAGAAGAGAGGGAGCTGGGACCCATGGGGTCCTGGTTATGCTGGGTAGGAGATGGATCACCCAAAGAGGACTTGCGTCCATCCTGAAAGTTAGTCGAGCAAGGTGTGGCTCTAGCTCTGCTCACAGATGGCCTGGAGCAAGTCAAGGCCCCTCACTGTATCTCCCTCAAATTCAGCTGGATGAGATGACAAGATTCAGCCGCCAAACTCAACAGTGTTTACCTCACCCTGTGTTAGAGGCAGCTTCCTACAAGTAGGTACATCTGTGTAAATGCAGGTGTGTCTAGGGATGTCGATGAAGAGTGGTTGCCTTTCATATCTTTAAAATCGCTACCTGTCAGGGATCCCTTCCCTTCAAGTGCTACTTCTCACCCAGCTGGTTAGGGCTGAATCACAGGAAGCCCAAAACTGGGATTTGGTGCTCAGCCACTTACTACTTCAACACACACTGGGTGCGATTTTCCAAGTGTGGGACAGAGACAAACTGGAGGTCCCTGAGCTCGGAGTACAGTATTTATCTACAGGTGCCACAGTCGGACAGAGGGGTGCTGGGGGAGGACAGTCTCCTCAAGAACAGTAGGGCCAGGTTAGACATTTGCCCGAAGACCTGAGGGCATGAGCTTCACCAGTAAGAGTCGAAGCTCGGGGGCTGGGGCCGGGAGGAGGCTTCCCAGGGACCTAAACTAACTGGAGACAGCTGACAAAGAACAAAGGCTCACAAAGTCAGTGTGAAGCTGCACCTTGGAGAAGGGCAGGAATCTGTGACTCCGGGAACATGCTGTCCGTCAGAATGGGGATATCAGGAGAGGCTCTGTCCCTTCTTAGGTCCTATGCAGTCCTACTTATAGACAAACAGGTGGGGTTACTCTGAGAGTTTTATCAGACTGGAGTAATTAAAAACCAGAAGGACAGAGGAGTTTGGTGAGTTGGGGTTCATTTGGGTTTGTCTTGATCTCGGCTGTACATTCAGGATATGGCATTTATGTGGTTACTCTGGGATAACCAACTGGGCATGGCAGCTCTGAGCTGTTGGGGCACTAGGAAGGGAGAACAGCACTTGGCCTGCTTGCAATCCATGTGTAGCACACCAGGTGCTGCCAGCCCCCACTGCCAAGCCCTGCCCAGGCTTTCTTGTTTCCTGGCATTTGTCCCAGCAATCAGAACAATGTTTGGCACGTAGCATTAGTTTGATGCATCTATGCTGAATAACTGAAGAGCAAAGACTCAGAACCTTTGCAAGCCTTGAATCCAAGGTTGTCTGCTGAGACACAGAATAAGGTCTAGGACACAGAATGAGGTCTAGGTTCAGGTCTGCTGGGGTCTGAATCCATCACAAGTTGTGTGAAAATGGGCATTCGGCTGGTCTTCTCAAAGTCTGTGTTTTCTAATGTATGGACTGGAGTTACTTAGAGTCCCTCCTTCAAGGAGCTACTGTGCACATGTATTTAGTTCATGTATGCAAAGGAAGCTCCTCCAATATGCTATTGAATGATGATGGCATTCTACCTGCTCTGTCTGTGTAGTCCATCCTTACTGTAGCCTGAACATCAGAGAGGACAACAGGGCACAGCATCAGCTTACACCAGGGTGGAGCACACAGTAACCCTGGAGGGACATCTCCCCAGTGAGATGGTATAGAGAAAGGATGGAGCCCACAGGCTGGAGAGTGCACAGGCTCTGTCTGACGGAAGGGAGAACTGGTCCCTGAAAGCAGGCTGCTGCTGCTTTGAGCCCCCACATGTGGTCCTTCGGTTCTGGGCTCTCGCTGCTCCTTAGCCTCCAGAGCAGGGAGAATGGGAGTGCTTATGCTTCCCAAAATCTCCTGGAGGCTCCCATGAGATAAAGATGTGGCCACACTCCAGACAGACACACAGACACGGTGAACACATGAGGGACCAGGTCTTTTCAGTCTGCAGGGCTGGAAGTGGAGGGGAGATGGAATGGAATTTTTCAAACCCCCGGGGGGATGGAAAGGGGGAAGCTCAGCTTGTTCACCAAAACCTGGCATGCTGGAGTTACAGGGCCCCCTTGGAGTGCAAGTGAGGTAAGTTTAGGACAAATCAAAGGCAGCATGCTTCACCCAGCAGGGGAGGACACCGATGGAACTCATTACCCCAAGATGTGGTCCCGGTTGGAAATATAAATAGCTTCACAAAAGGTTTAGATAAATCCATGGATGACAGCTCCATTCATGACTTAGAAGGGGAAAGAGGCTGTTTGGGGGCCCCCTGGGCAGGCATCAGGGAGGCAACCTGACCTCCCTAAAGACCACCCCTTGGGGGTCCAGTTAAAGAAAAGCTTCTGGCCACAGGGCTTCCAGAAGGTGACGCTGGTGTTTCTGTGCACCAGGGTGTGGCCTGAGTCCCCTGTGTGCTCAGCTTCCCCGACATTTACCAGCCACTGCTGGGGAGACATGGACATCAACCAGCTCTGGGGAAAGCAGTTCAGCCAGGTTGTCCCCTATGGGACCAGCAGAGGGAGACAGACACCACATCCACTCCCAGATCCCAGTGCAAAGCCAGGGCGGCTGGCCTGACCCAGGGTCAAGCATGCCTCTGTGGGTACCGGTCTTGGGTCCTGCCTTATGCTAGGTCCCATAGGAGAAAGGGGGCAAAGAAGGTACCCTCCCTAGGACTTGCTAGTGGACATGAAGGTGGGAAGGGGCTTTCAGGGATATAAGGACAGAATAAGGAAGGGGCCACCTAAAAGTAGGGGGGCTATAGAGCCAAGTTGCCTACCTCTACAGTCTTAAGCAAAGTTGTAGGATTTGTGTCGTGGATTCTACGTGGTAAGGTGGCAATTGCAATGGCACGTGCCTCAAGAGGGCTGTGTGAGATTGTCCGTGAGAAGCATTTAAATGTTTTGTACTGCCAGGCAGACAATAAGCGCTCAGTAAACAGTAGCTGCATACAGGGGTGGGAAGACTAGAAGCCTCTTGGGGCTCCTTGGAGCTTAGGAAGTCACAAAGCCTTCACTTCACTGTCTCATGTGAGCCTCACCACAACTCCAAGGGTTTTGTGAGGTTGAGAGAACCACTGTAACTGGCAGACCCGGGCCTTCACTGTCCCCAGCGCAGGGGAAAGGACGCAGGGCCTTGCGCATGCTCAGCCACTGAAAAATCCCAGTCTGGAATTTATGATACCAAAAAAAAAGCGAGGGATGTGTCTAGAGTTCCTTGTGAGGCCGAAGTTGAGGAGGAGCCAGTTCCAGGTACCCTGGTCTGCACTGGAGCCTCATGGTAAGCTGACCGCATCTCTGGCCAGTATTAAAGTCACTTTTCCATATGGCCCTGGAAGGCAGGCTGTCTCTGGGCCCACATTGGACAGCGAGGAATAAACAACAGCTGCTTTAGGAAGCCTTTGGGAGGCAACAGGGCAGCACAGACATGCCAGCTCCTCCCAGCTCTATATGCCTCCTTGTTGGCCATGCAATCTTCTCTCTGACCAATCAGAGAGGTCTCCCTTGACATCTCCACATCCCCTCAGCTCCTATTTCATTATCATTGTTTTGTTCTGAGGCAGGGTCTCACTAGCCATGGCTGACCTGGAACTTACAAGAGTCAGTCTGCCTTTGCCTCCTTAGAGCTAGGATGCACTTATCATCATTGTTTTGTTGTTGATGCTGTTTGTTTGTCTGCAGTCCTGGGGATCAAACTCCAGGCCTCATGCATGCCAGGCAAGCACTCTGCCACTGAGCTGCAACCCCAGCTCTAGTTCCTATTGCATTTATTTAACAAATCTGACAAGTTGGCCCTGACACAAATTCATGCAAAGACTGTATTAGGGACCACAAGGAAGGTGCTACTGTCCTAATACCAACACCCCTGTCTTAGACAGGACACCTAGGAGAACAGGAGATAGTGACTTGCCCAAGGTCACTTAGTTAGTAGAAGATGGACCTATTTTCTCTCTGTCACAAAGCCTTCTCATCAGTTCATCATTGATGGTCTCAGGGGCTATCTCTGACCCTTGGCTTAGACAGCCTGGAGAGGCCTGAAAAGAGGATGGGGGGGAGAAGAGAGGGAGAGAGTAGGAGGAGCCAGCAGTGACTCAGCAGGGCAGGATAAGCATCTCTCAGCCCAGGGAGAGGTAACCCCACTCCTCTGCCAGGGGAGACAGAGTCACAGAGCCTGCGGCATGGGTTGGCCAGGGCAATGGAACATCCTGGGAGAATGGCAAGGGCAGCTCCTGCCAGGCAAAGGAAGAGTCATGCTCCTGGAGGTATCCCTTCTGCCCCTGGCCCTGCACACACCCATCACCCAGACACCCTATGAATGACAGATAAGGCCATGGTGGGGGAGAGGGGAGACAGCAACAGAAGCACATAGCGGGGTGCATCTTAGCTTCCCTCCAGCTTCACAGAGGAAATAGGGTGGAGTGTCCTTTGGGGAGGCCTGAGCTGGGCCAGGTATGGGTGGGGGAGCCAGGGCAGGGCAGGGAGTTGCTGAGGTAAGAGGAACCCTCTGCCCCTGGGGTTTCCGCTGACATCAGGGCCAACTCAGGGTGAGGCAGGGCCCTCTGGGCTGGAGTGTGCTGGAGAGAAAGGGAAAGTGCCCACTCTTGTATCCTCAGCTTCCTCCTTTCCTTCCCTCCTCACAACGCTGCAGGAGTGTTTGGTAAACTCTCCAGAACACTTACAAAGGGTGTCCAGGATTGGGCCCCTGAACCCATCTAGGGACTGCCTTTGAGGACCAGTGTAGAGAAAAGCCCTGTCTCCCACTTTGGTAGATGACTTCTAACTCCCACTTTAATGCTCACGGTGTGGCTCCAAAGTCCCTGCTAACCGGATCCAGAATCCGGCCGAGGTTCTCGGTACCCTTGGGATCTTGGGCACAGCAGGATGTTAAGGCACCTGGCCCAGCTTACACCATACGTGGTAGAGATGGGCCTCTAGGAATCCAGGTAGTAGAATAACCTCTAAAGGTCTCTAGGAATACGTTGGTATCTTGAAGGACCTCATAGCCAGAGGACTCCATAGGGACTCAATGAAGTTTTGCAACACAAAACAGGTTCTCAGCCTCAGCTTCTTCCCTTTGGAATCTTCTCAGGGCATCCCCAGGTTGGTAGCTGCATGGTATAGTCCCTGAGACCAGACCATGCTCTGGGCCCACTAATGTTCTACCTTCCTGTCTAATGGAAGTACAGTGGAGTGGCTTTATCAACTGATCCTCTGCTTCCTCGTTTAAGAAAGGAAAAGGAAAGAACCTGTCTCACAGGGTGCTTGCAAAGGTAGGAAGAAATGGACAAAAACGGACCTGGCAGAAGAGGACTACTGCTGCTGGGGGTTGGGGGAGCTTGGGATGTTAACAGAGCATTTTACTCTTTAAGCCAAACAACCCTCAGGAAGAAAAGAATTAGCGCTTAGAAGGCGGAAGCAAGTGGACCTCTGAGTTTGAGGCCAGCCTGGTCTACAGAGTGAGTTCTAGAACAGCCAGGTCTACACAGAGAAATCCTTTCTTCCTGTCCCAAAAAAACAAACAAAACACAGAGGGGCAGGGGGAAAGGACTCCTGGCGTGGCCCCAGGCTGAGGAGTCACTTGGGGACCCCTGCCTTTCCTACCTCTATCCAGGTCAGCCTCTATCCTTCCACCCACAGCCACCAAGGCTCTTCTTCCCCCCCCTCCCCCCAGCAACTGACATAGAGGAGGCCCTCAGGAAATGTCTGGTGACAAATGAATTAAAAATGTCTTTACACTCTCTGATCACCTGTTGAGAGAAGACCAGATTAAAGGTTTCCCTAGTTCAAGAATTGGGACCTCCTTAGGCTAGTATCCCTTCAGTGACAATAGCTGTACCAAATGTAGTATTTTGGGCTGCCTGGAGAGCTCCCTCCCATGACAGTTACAGGACTGAAGAGGAGAGAAAGGGAGGGAGGGCAAAGAGGAAGGGTGGGATTCTAGCCAGTCCCTGAGCCAGCAGTACCCAGTGGCCTTTAATCCCTGGAGGGAAGCTTGGTTGCCAGCTGCGCACCGCTCCCATCCACTTCTTGGTCTCCCTGCCATCCACCTGTGACCCGATATCTGGAAGGGCAGACCAGCATCCTAATCGACAATCAACCCCCTGAATATCGGAAAGAGGAGGGTGGAGGTGGTCAAACTTCAACAGGAACAGTAGAAACCCAGGCAGCTTGAGCCCCAGCCCCACTGTCCACGCTGCCTGCTGCTGTGGGAGCTGTAGAGTTGGTGCCCAATGGACCCTCACTGTGGTTAGTGATGGCATTAAATAAGGGTCCTCAAACTTTGCCAAATTCTTCAAGGCAATGCTGAGCATCCCAAACAAGCTGAGAAAGCACTCTTACAAGATCTCACAGGACAAAGAGCATACTTCTCTCTTCCTGAGGATGCTAATCTAGAACTGAGGGGGGGGGTAATCTGGCTTCTCCCCCATACACTCATAGACTGCTGGAGGTGGAAGGGTCCTGACCAGGTCCTGAGAGTCACCAGAGATAAGGAGAGAGCAGGAGCTTCATCAGCCCTTCAGTAGGAAACCGGAAATCAGCACCTGTCCTGCCCCACCCTTCACAGAAACCCTGGGGGGCACTCTCCTGATTCACTTTCCTTTCTTCCTTCTCCCCCAAATTCCAGCAGCCCACCCCTACTGGAGATTTGGCAGGACGAAAAGTTTTCACTCTGGCCCCCACCCCACCTCAACTGGCAGCTTCTAGCTTGCTGCCTTTGCCCAGACATGGCAGAGGGGCACTGGCAGCTTGGAGATGGAGTTGATTTTCCCTTTGGCACTGCAGGAGTTGGGGACTGGGTGAGGGGAGAGGGCAGAGAGGCACGTCCAGACATGGGGCTAAGGGAGAATTTGACTTCCCTAGAATGTGGGGTCACTACATTAAGAATCATAAGGTAAACAGTGAGCCCCAGGAGCCGTTTGTAAAGGCTGCTCCCCACCTGGGCTGGATCTGCTGGGAACTGCCCACAGTTCCTGCAAGCCAGCGCCTTAGAGACTCCTTGCTGCGGCCGGGGCGGGGGGGGGGCAGGGGGGGGAATGACCCTGTAGAACCCTCTCTCCAGCCATACTAAGAGGCTGTTCCTCTTCATCAGCGCCTTCCTCATCCTTCTGTAACTACAGGCTCTCCTCCTTCCCTCTCCTACCTACTTTCCTCTCTGTCTCCTCCCTCCTTTCACAGGTCCCTTCTCCTTTATCCTTCCTTTCTCTCCCCCTCAGCCCTCCTTCCTTCTCTTTCTCAACCCTCTTCCCTCTCTCTTCATTGAGGCTGCTTTCCCCCTGACTCAGCAAGGTGCTTTATAAGGTGCCGAGGGGGCTCAGCCAAATCCAAACCACATTGTCTGCAAAGCCTTTCCACTAGGGGCAAGCCATGGAACTGCACAGCCCAAGCTGGGCTTTCAGGCTGCTCCCCTTCCCTTCCTTGCTCCCTTCTAGGAGACCTCTTGCTCCACTCTGGGTCAGTTACTTGTGGGCATCTGCCTTCTTGACCTTGGCATGAGCATCAAGAGATGGTTAGGCTCATTGGCCAAGAATGTCATTGAAACTCCAGAGCCCTGGCTGGTGGAGGGGTGGGGCGGTGGGGGAGGGAGGCCTAAGCACTTTTCACAAGGGCCCCTCCAAGGCACTTTTCATCAGAGCAGCTACTGATGCTCTAGAGTCCCCTGCCCCCACCAGAGACCAGCTCTCCATTCTCAGCTTTTTCTTCTTGTTCAGAAAAAAAAGGTGGGGGGGATGAGGGAGAGAGAAAGGAAGGGAGAGAGGGAAAAAATAGAAAGAAACAACCCAACAACAAAGTCTGTCCCACTCCAGTGAGGTAATTGAAAACAAACTTCTTCCCCACCCCCCCCACCCCCCCCCACCTCAGTTCTCCAGTGCAGAAAAGGGAAGTGCTGCCCTGGGAAGCCAGCACTGGCCATGACTGATGCCTACTCTGACCCACAGGCCAGAGGGGCCGTGCTAGACTGGCAGAGTGCCCTCCTTCCCCAGGGGCACCAGCAAGAGTGGGGTATGAATGTCTCCTGCCACTCCAGAGACAGGCATCACCTTCCAGGTCTGACTGCCACCCTGACTGGCCCTGTTGAGATTACAAATAAACAGCAACACAGCAACTTACTATCAGATGACTTAATTAGTGATATGCTTCTGCAAACACCCAAGGCTTGGGGACCAAATGACTGTCCCCCAAGAAAAATCACAGAATGGGGCTGTCTCCAAGCCCCAGATGACAGCTGTTTCCTCTGCACTAGCTCTCTTGTTCGCTCACTTTCCCTGGCAGCCCTTTGGAGAGGGAGGAAGGAGGAGGGAAGGAGACCCTCCTGGGAGGGTCTGGGCTTATGGGTCCCCTAGGTCTCCCACTCAGAAAGTCCCAGCCCAGGCCTGAGGGGAAGGAGGGAGAGTGCTCCTTGCCAAACCACCCCTACCTCACCACCGGAAAAACCAACAACCCAAAACCCCAAAGGGAAGAGGATGCCAAATGTCTCGATGGGGAAGCATTTCACAAACGGGATGCTGGGTCTGTCCATGGCCTTGAATCTGTGAGTTCTCGCTGAGTCACCCGTGAAGCCTCTGGTGTTGAAACTGGTCCGGTGCCTTGTGCTGATTAATGAATTACAAATCCCCCACCCATGTGCACTCTCCCTGGTCACTGGGAAGAATGAAAACCCTTGTGAACTTGAGTGAGAAGCTGGGCCCCGGTGCCCTCTCCACTCCTCAGGGGGCATTGTGAGCTGGTTAGTCACCTGCCCCAGTCCCTGGCGCCTCACTTAGCTCCAGCTTTTGGAAATGGGACAAGTGGCGGGACAATAGGCAAGGGGGGCGGTCAGCCCAGACAAAGGGCAGCAGGAAAAACACCATCACTTGCTTGGAGGCCAGCTTGCTGGCATTTGAGAGAATGTGTCATTGCATTTACTCAAGTGGGAGGGGGAGGAGAGGTTAGAAATGAAGAGGCAGAGGTAGGGTGGGCACCGGGACCCTAAACCCGGTAGGGAGCAGAGGGAAGGAGGCCAGTATGCCCTGGCCCACACCAAGAGAGAAGCCACACCAAGGCCAGCTCCCTCTCCAAGCTCTCAAGAGTTTGCAGAGGGACGATGCCCTCCCTGCCCCCTCCCCCAGGAGGCCTAGGGTGGTACCGTCAGCCTTGCCTCACCTCACCCCCCCCCTCAGTGTTGTGGGAGGGAAAGGAGCCCCAGAAGCCCTCCCTTCCCTCCTCCCCCCTCTTCCCCCCACCCGGGGAGGGCTGCTACAATTTGTGGTTACAGCTTTACACGTCAGAAAAAAAAAAAAAAAAGTTTGCAGAATGTCCCACACCGAAAAAAAAAATGCGAAACCGAGGGAAAAAAACCTGCGAGTGGGCCTGGCGGATGGGATTATTAAAGCTTCGCCGGAGCCGCGGCTCGCCCTCCCACTCCGCCAGCCTCTGGGAGAGGAGCCGCGCCCGGCCGGCCCGGCCCCCAGCCCCATGGACCTCCGAGCAGGTAGGAGCCAGGCGTCCGAGGCCTCGGCCTCTGCCCCCGCCCAGCAGCAGTGAGATCCGGTTCCCGTCCTCCTCCCCACCCTCGGAGCCCCAGCCCGGGGCCCGGCCGGGAAGCAGAGCTCCGGCTGGGGAGGTTCGGCCGGGCGCCCTCGAGAGGGGCCGGGTGGGGACGCGGCATTCCTGGAGTCCGCTCGGCGGAGCCGAGAGGTGGCCGAGAGCGCGGCGGGGAGTCCGGGCAACTCTCAGACCTGGACGGACGGCCACCTGGAGCCGCGGCGAGGCGGGGTCCTGGAACCCGCGGACACAGAGCCCCTCGCCAGAGTCGGGGCGAGCGAGTCCGAGGCGGGCAGCGAGGGTGCGGGGAGGGGGGGACGCGGCGCGAGGGAGGAGGGGGCCAGCAGAGGAAGAGGGCGGGCGGGAGGCAGAGGGGGAGCCCGCGGCCGAGCAGCGGGAGGCGAGGGGAGGCCGACACCTCGGGCCGCGCGGAACTCCTTCCTCGGCCCGCGGGGAGGGGAGGAGGGCGCGCGAGGGGAGGGCGGAGGGCAGAGGAAGCCTGGCTGGGCCGGGCGGCCGGGCCGCGGGACTCCCGCTGCAACCGCCCGGGAGCCGGGGGCAGGTAGGGGCGGCCGGGGCCCCGGGCCCACGGTGGCCTGGGAGTGATTACTGCGGGAGGGCGCTGTGGGGGGAGACGCAGCCCGCTGGACCTAGCAGGGAAGAGTGCGTCCGCGGCCCGGGAGCGTGAGAGCTGCCGCAGCCCCCTCAAGCGACTGCTTGGCCAGGCGGCCGGTGGCAGGAGGGCGGGCCGGGCGGAGAGCGGACGCGCCGGAGCGGGCAATGGCTCAGCCGAGCCCCGAAGCCCGGCGCCCGGACCCCGCCTCCGCCCCCGCCGCCGCCGGGAAGGGAGCGGACGGGGGCGGGGCGGGGCCGGGGGCGCCGGGGCCACACAAGGGGAAGGCGCCACCGCTGCCGGGAGGGTCCGAGAGCGAGAGGTCACGGCTGAGAAGGTAGGGCCAGCCAACTGCCGACTCCCGCCGCCGCAGTTCTCGGGGCTGAGCCCCTCGAGCAAGGTCCGCGCAGCTCCTCCGGAGTCACCACACCCATGTTCTTACCTATCTCTCTATTACTCTGGGCTCCGAGAGGCTTCCCTTCGGGAGACCCCCGACCCCTGTGCTCTCCAGAGCCCAGCGGCAGGAAGAACCTGCCAAAAGAGGAAGGAGGGCAGACGGAGGATGTATGGCAGCGCAGTCCGACACTTAGAGACTGGAGGTGGGGAGCATCAGGCGCGCGCTTCTCTCTGCCCGAGTCTGACCTGGGAAATCTCTGGCTTTCAGTGTCTCTGACAGGTATCAGCCTCAGTCTGGTACATACTGCCATCCCGTCCGCCCGCACCACGGGAAACAAGTTCTTATCCCCTAACCGAGAAGGTGCACTCCTCTAGCTCTCGTGTCCTGTGATCACACTTCCAGGCAGAGGAGGAACAACTAGAAATGGCAGCCACTGTCACTGGGCAGCCCCACAAGTGTCTGCTGACTGGAGGAATGGGCCCCCGACTGCACACTGAAGGTTTCCAATTCACACTTCTGCAAGCCACCCCTCTACACTAGCTACTGATTCCTGACACTTCACATTCCTCCCCATAATCCCACCTGCCTGTTCACACCCTGGCTCCCGCACACTGCACACTCTCCAGCCCCTCCCACACCCCTCTGTATGCTCTTGACCACAACGCCCTTTCCAGTTCACCCACACACAAGCTCTGGAGTATTTCCTTCACCACCGCCCCCTCCCCTGGCGGCTTCTGGCTTCAGTGGGCTGCTCAGCCGTGTGGCTGTGGCTTCACTCTCATCTCCCAGAGTACACCAAGAGCCCTCTTGTGGCACAGCAGAGCAGCTTTTCCCTCAGCCTAAGCGCAACTCATGGGTTGACTTCACAAGGAAAGGACTTTCTTGCTTCTGCGTCTTTCCCTGACCCCAGTTTCTTCTATGTTTTGGATTAGAAGGGAAGAGAAAGGGGAAAATGGGAATGTTGGAAAGGACACAGAGATGGAGCCCCACAGGATTCAGCTGGGAGGAACTTTAGCAAGCACAGTGTGATCTCCTTATGGAAGCCCATTGGCACCACATGGGTTCATGGCCGAGCTAGGTCTCCTGACTTCCAGGCCCACCTTCCCAGGAATGCTCCCATTCCATTCCTCACCAGCCTTGGGAGAAGGGAACCCGAGAAGGCAGATGTGAAGGAAGGAAGAAACAGAAGGGGGCAGCCAGTCTTGAGGATGGAAAGACTAGGTTTCGAGGGCCTTTCTCTGGGTAGGACCCCTGCACCTCACTACTTCTTAGGCTACTTCCTCCAGCTCCCCTCAATGGACTCCTCCAAAGTCACCCAGATGCTAGTTCTGATCTGCACAGAGAGCACGACCTTTCCTTCTGGTTCCCATATTTAGCCTAGACTACAGGCCTTCTGGACTCAACGTCTAGGACTTACAGCTGTTAGTCCCTAGTCCCAGGTGCAGTCTCCCTGATCTACCCTGGACATCTGCACTGCTGAGCCCCCCACCCTCACTCGAGGGTGGTCAGCCTGTGGGATGGGCCAGGAGCAGAAGGCCTGTGTGTATAGCGTATGGGGGTGGCCCTTGGGCGTGTGTGTGTGTGTGTGTGTGTGTGTGTGTGTGTGTTCATGAGGGGGCCTGGTTTCCCAGGGCCCAGGGATCTGGATGGAATTAGGGGCTGGCCCTGGCAGGGGCCAGGATGGGGAGTGTAGGGGTGCTGGAGCAGGAAACGTGAGCTGCGCTCATTAGCCCCTCACGTGCTCAGCCGGATTTATAAACACAAGTAGAAGGGGATGTAAACAATCAGTGGGCAGCAGCCAGAGGCAGAGCTGGGACTGGGGACCAAGGCTGGGGGATGGGTCTGGGATGCAGCCTGATGGTAGCCTCCACCTGCATACCATGAGCTGGAGAGGAAAGTCAAGAGCTGGGCTCTAGCAATCTGCCCCTGGGCACTGGGAGCCTCGGGCTCAGTGCTCACACTGAGCTCAGGTGTCCAGGCCTTCCAGCTTGGCTGCCTGAGATATGGGTACATCTTGCCCAAGATCAGAGCTGCCATAGGACAGAGCAGAGCCCTCTACTTCACCTGCCCCTTTCTCCTCTGCTGACCTCCGCTCTGATCCCTACGACTCCCGACTCCCATGTGCTTCTTTCTGCTTCTCTCTAGGACTGGTCAGTAGGCTCCTTCTGTTCTCCTGTGTCCCCCCACCCCCCAGCCTGCAGTGACACGGTTACCTCAGAACTGAAATATTCCTGGAAACACCGGCCTGGTCTGGTTAATTTCATGAGCCGTTTTTCTGCCCAGATGACTTAGCTTTTGTTTATCCAAAGGCTTTTTCCCCCCTGTTGTCCCAGTGTAAGGAGCTCTTCTCCCCAGGGATGTCCCACAGGGCCCAGGAAGGGAGGGGGAGACATGCTTCAGGCTGGGCTCCTGACTGTACCTCCTGTTATGGGACAGACAGAGCCTAGTCCAGGATTTTCTGGATGACAGGGCTGCCTCCGGCAGGGTGGGGTGAAAAGGCCAGCCAAGCCTCTACTTTCTGCTTTGGCAGGACTTTGGCAATGCCACTAACTTCCAGCAAAGGCATACTCCATCCTAAAAGCTGTTTTGAGGCTGGAAGAGCCACTTATCATGGTCTCTCAAACTAACCCTTCATGATACCCACAGGGTCCTACAGGAGGCTTAGCCACATGCTCAGGGCTGAGTACAGAGGAGGAGGACTTGGACATATTTGGGGATTCAATGATCAAGGACTAGAAAGGAAAAACAGTCAGGTAAGAAGTAGGGAAAGGACCAGGGAAGGAACACCGGCTGCAGATAGGAGAGAGAAAAGTGGAGCCTGTTTGCCCAGGAAGCAGTTAAGTGTCTGACCCTGCTGTCTGAAAACACATGTGAACTTACACACATATGTGCACGTGTGCATGTGCGTGTACCCGCTCTCACACATACACACACACTCAAAGATCCTTTCATTCCAAAGACCAGGGGTCCTATGCTCCACCTGCAGAGCTAGCTAGCCAGCTAGTCAAGCACCTGCTAGTCTGCCCTGAGTGTTTGTGCCATAGCAAAAAGCCTCGGCTGCCTCCTGTATTCTCAATGTGATAGACCCTCTAAAGCCCTAAAGACTGAGCATTATGACAGACTCTAACCCTAATCTAGTCTTCATGCCTTCTTAACGCCACACCCTATCCCCAGTCTGAATACAGTCAGGTTGTTAAGCCGATCCACTTGTTTCTACGAAACATGTCATTATAGAAAAATCTGGAAGTATGAAATGTAAACTAGAGGAAAGAAACCACTTGATCTCATACCTATCTAAGCTTAAAATCCAAAATAGCCCTGCTTTTTGTGACATGCCAAACACCATTCTATCTGACGTGTAAAGCAACAAATTCACAGATCTTGAAGACAAACCTTCTGCCTGCCCAGACCTAACCACAACCCCCTCCTGGACTCAAATCTCAACCACACTCATTCAACCAAATCCCAAATCTAAATTCATCTGAAATGTTAAGACTAACCTAGTCCTCAAGTCTAACTTAGCCCATTGGTAATTACACTCCTACCCTGACCTAGCCCAGATAGGCACTGATTTTGATCTTGGACCTCACCTAAAAAGCCATTTAGAAAAGCACGTTTCCCACCTGACTCTGGCCCTTTTCCCAGCCTCAACTCCTGGCTTCTGGGACTCAAACTCTCCACTTTCTTTTGTGGCTCAGCCTGCCTCTTTAAACTCTCCTCTTTCCGCTTGATGCTCTCCCAGTAAAGATAGGCAAGACACCGGCAGGGCCTGTTGGTACAAGCCCAGCATCCCTGCTACTCGGGAGGCTGAAGCAGGAAGATCATAAGTTCACAAGTAGCTTGGGAGACTTAGGGGGACCCTGTCTCAAAAAACAGAGAAGGGCTGGGGCTACAGTTAGGTGTTAGAACACTTGCCTGCATGAACAGGCCCTGGGTTTAATCCTAGCGCTACTGGAAAAAGAAGTAGAGGAAATCAAACTTGTACATTGCTACTAAGGGGAATGCTATGTCCTCTTATACTTCAACTAACCCCATCCTCCCCTCACAACACCCAGAAAACACCGTAGTGTACACCCGCCACCTCTAATCCACCAACCATCTTGGACCCTTCAGCTTGACCTTGGCTGTGGAACCTTGGCTTTTCACTCTTGCACAGGGCTCACTGCTCGCAGCTTGCCAGAGCTAACATATGCCATATCTCCACCCCCTAGTTCCTGCGGCAGTGGGACTAGTTCCTGCAAGGCATGGAGAAGACGCCGGGACACAACTGGGACTCCAGCGTATTGATACAAAGTCCCTAAAGCCTGGCCTGCCCCTCTGAGTACACACATGCATACATATTTGGCACATATAGGGACATACATGCCAAAGACTTTTAGCTGACAGATGCAGTCAAGTATCTACTGATAGACATGAATGCCAGGACTTACATACTCCCACATACACTCCTGGACCAGCAGTGTTACCCTCCCCCTCCCATCTGGTCTCTCACCCCCCTTCCTAGCCCAAGGTGGGGACAGACACCTGAGGGGCTGCCAGCTGTTCCCCACTTGGGCCAGGGCCCTCCCTCATACTTCTTAACCACCCTGTCCACAGGGGACTCGTGGGGGATGCTAGCTTGCCTATGCGCAGTGCTGTGGCACCTCCCTGCAGTGCCAGCTCTTAATCGCACGGGAGATCCAGGCCCTGGCCCCTCCATCCAGAAAACCTATGACCTCACCCGCTACCTGGAGCACCAACTCCGCAGCTTGGCTGGGACCTACGTGAGTATCCCGTTTACTTTGGTCACTTGGCAAAGGGGGGGGTAGAGGCTTTGGAGAAGGGAGGGCATGGTGTAGGGGTCTTGATGAATGATGGGGTGATCGGAGATCCTTTGGGTCAACACAGTGTCTCCATCTGGCTTATCTCCTGCCCTTCCCTCTCAGGTGCTCCCCCCCCATCCTGGCCCCAGGACTAGGCATGTGGGCAGGCCTCGAACCCGCCTTGGCCCATTGCCCCATTGGCTGCCAGCCCAGTTGCCTGCCTCCCCCTGGGGGCTGGGGAAGTCTCCTCTGTTTACACCGTGTTGTGGTGTCTCTTGCAAGGGTGGGGCTGGGTGGGGACAGAGGGGCCCCACCTTCTATGCTTGTGTTCCAGCTCGCCTCTCCCCCCAGACCTGGGGCCCTGTTGTTCTAGACCCATGGGCCTCCCTCTGTCTGCCTCACCCATCCTTCACAGGCCTCTTAGGGGGTCGGAGGAGGGGTCTACAAAGAATCTCGGGCAGTCATGACAAGGGGTTCAGGATGTGGAGGGTGGTTACACCAGAAGAATTTGTGGATAGTCCAGAGATATTCCTAGAGCCCAGGAGAAAAGGAAAGAGGATTGGAGGCGCTGAGGACCATGGGGAACAGGCCCCTCTTCCCGTGTTCCTCTTCCACATCCCAGACCCCACTCCTGAGCCAGGGAAGAAAAAGGGAGGAGGGTGGCGGGGGAGCTGGCTCCAGCCCCAGGATACACCGAGGAAATTAGTTTGTCTCTGTGCTTGTCAGTGTGTGAGCCTCCCCCTGGGCCCTTGCCTACCCCAGGCCTCGCCCCTCTTCTCTTCCCTCCCAGTTGCACATCTCCCACATCCCCTTCCCTGGGCCTCAGGCTGTTCCCCTGAGGCATTGGCAAGGGCTTTGCCCTCTTCCCTAAGCTGTACTGCCTTCCATGCCCTTCCTCCTATCCTCTCTTGAGATTTCCTCAGTTTCTTCCTTTTACAGCTCTGCTTCTAGCAACTGAATCCTCTTCTTTGGGGTGTTGGTGAGTACATTATAATCCCTTGCCCCGTTGGCTTGAGGGATGGGGCCTGTTGAAGAGGAGTTCTGGTGTCACCAGATCCCTTTGCCTTTGATGCTGGCTGGTTTCCCTGCGCAGAAAACTTCTGCTTGAGTCTGCTACCCTTTCTAGTTCCGACCCTTTCTCTCCTGACTTCCTCTGCCAGATTTCTTGAAGGAGTCTTCTACACCCTCTGTCTCCACTTCCTCTCCACCTACTCATTTCTTAACCCCCTGCAATCTGGCTTCCAGGCCACGGCAACCGTCTGTCCCAGGTCATCAGGCACCTCCTTCTCACCAAACCCGACAGCATTTTCCACGGCTCACTTTCATGTTCTGCAACTGCCCTGCGGACCTCTGCTGCCTTCCTGAGCTCTTCCCTGGCCTGCACTCTCAGAGGCCACCTTCTACCTCTCCAGCCTGGCCTCCTGGCTCCTCGGGCTCCTCTTCTTCTCTGCCCTGCCCTATGGTGGGCACTCTACGCCCAGCCAATCAGCACGTCCTTCCTGAGTGGCTCCTTCGTGGTTTTCTCTTTCCACACCTGTCCATAGGTGTGCTTCACCTGTCACCTCCATGCAAATGACACACTTGCTGGAAAAACTCAGGAGGTCTGTGAACAGAGGCCTCCAAGTCAGGGGGCAAGAGCAATAGAAGCTTTGAGAGGAGGTCCCTCTCTGGTGGCGAGCTGGCAGCTCTGCTCTCTTCCTTCCCCATTGCCCTCTCCTTTTCACAGCTGAACTACCTGGGGCCCCCCTTCAACGAGCCTGACTTCAATCCTCCTCGGTTGGGGGCAGAGACTCTGCCCAGGGCCACTGTCAACTTGGAAGTGTGGCGAAGCCTCAATGACAAGCTGCGGCTGACCCAGAACTATGAGGCCTACAGCCACCTCCTGTGCTACTTACGTGGCCTCAACCGTCAAGCTGCCACAGCTGAACTTCGGCGCAGTCTGGCACATTTCTGTACCAGTCTCCAGGGTCTGCTAGGCAGCATTGCAGGTGTCATGGCAGCTCTTGGTTACCCACTGCCCCAGCCTCTGCCAGGGACTGAGCCAGCCTGGGCCCCTGGCCCTGCCCACAGTGACTTCCTCCAGAAGATGGATGACTTCTGGTTGCTGAAGGAGCTGCAGACCTGGTTGTGGCGCTCAGCCAAGGACCTGAACAGGCTGAAGAAGAAGATGCAGCCTCCGGTGGCGCCAGCCACCCTGCACCTGGAGGCCCACGGCTTCTGATCTCTGACCCTTAACGCCCCCACCCCCATCCCCAGTCAGCTGTGCCTCCATTCTGGGGTGAAAAAACCTGAGTACCAACATTTGTTGAGCCGGGAAACAGACAGTGGGAGCTCTGCCCTCCTTGGCCTTGGATGGGAAGTGTAGGCGTGTAGCTTGATAAGCCCTGTCTCCTGACTAGCTCCTGGGGTCCTAGGGTCTGGGAAGAAGGTCCAGTGGGTACCACCCTGTTAACACAGAGGTAGCGCTTGAGGGAGCTGAATGGCTCAGGTGGCTGTAAAGGCTCTCCCTCCTGCTTTCTGCTTGCCACTTGCCAGTACCCACTCAGTTCCTCATGTGGCACTTGCAGAAGCACACCTGAAGGGCATGGGTGGGGGCCACTGTAGCATGTGCCTTGCTGGGGTAAAGACTCTTGGCTTCCCTCCCTCTCCTTGGATGGGTGTTGCTCCCCTACCCTAATAACTACATATCCTGTTCAGGAAGCAAGGCAACCAGTCTAAAGAAGAGTGTGATAGAAGGTGGAGGGGGTGGGGCTATGCCGGAGGTGGCCTAGAAACCAGATGTAATATTAAAAGAAAAGGCCAGGGACAGACCAGCCCCAGCAGTCACCAAGGCAATTGGTGGCACAGGGCGGGAAGCAAAGCCATGTTGAGCATCAGGACCTTGCCTTGAATTTTCTTGCCGGCATCTCGGTGCCTCCTCTCTGCCCCCTTTCCCAGGGTATCTGTGGTTGCCTGGGCTGGGGAGGGCAGCCATAGCCACAGCCACAGGGTTTCCTGAAAGTTTACATTGCAGTAGCATTGTGGGGTGAGGGGGATGGCTCCCCCAGGCTCTATCCCCAGCCCACCCACTCATGACTCTAATTTTGTTGTATTAATATTTATTTATTTGGAGATGTTATTTATTAGATTATATTTATTGCAGAATTTCTATTCTTGTATTAACAAATAAAATGCTTTCCCCAGATCGTGGACTCTTTCCCAGCTGGCAATCTTCCTGGGGTATGTTGCTGGTGATCCTAGCCCTGCCTGCTGGGGTTCTTATTGTCTCTTTATACCATAGAGGTATAGGCTGGCCCTGGAGCAACACAGACTCCTGGAACCCATCCACTCCTTCGCCATACCCACAATGCCTTGGTCCTCCCAGATAAATGTATGTGTTTCATGGTGTCTGTCAGTCTTCCTTGTCTCTGGACTGCTTTACTAGTGTCCCAGATTTGTCTGGCCTTGAATTTCTCCACTCTAGCTCAACCTGCACTTGGTGGGGAGAACTGTTATGTTCCTCTCTGACTTACTAATCACTAACCCCTGACATTGAGTTCCAAGCTTTCCCAGGCTCCTCTAAGTGGCTGCCTGCTGGGGCCTTCATCTCACTCTTCTCCCAGGCAGGGTGATGGACAGCAGCCAATCAGTGTTCTTTACCCTATGAGTTTGTTTCCCTCCAATGTGAAAGCCTATTTGGGGAGAGAATACTTTCTGGACTGTAAGAGAATGGGAGGGATAATCTGAACTCCAGTCTCATTTTATGGCCTGTTAGCTGGATAACTTTAGACAAACTTTTCTAGTCGTTGGTTTCTCTCTCTGTAAAGTGGGGATAATTAGATATCTTTAGGCAATTGTTGGAGAGGGCAATAGAGATATTAAAGGTATTTGGCTATAACAGCAACCATTGTAGTAATTACAGATTAGCTGGGACAAATCCCTGTTTCATGACATACTAGTTGTGAGCTTCTGGGCAAATTAATGGGTTAATTGTTCCCAGGAAACACATGGATATTTTATGAGAGCCTCCTAGAGAGAATGCCTTAAGCAAGGAAAAAACAAATGATGGTAGTGCTGGTCAGTTGACAGATACTTTAAAGACCTAATTACCTGTCCTTCACCGTGCTGGCTGAGTATATTGAAACCAAAAGAAGACTCAGACCTAACTTGGCATCTGCCCTTGTGGAATTTGCAATCTGCTTGGGAAGAAAGAGCAGCTTCCCTGAAATAATGTCTAGAAGCCCAATTACATGATGTAGTGGACAAGCAAGTTCATGAGCCCTAGAAAAGGGTGAGGTGAGAGTGTAGGCAGAGGAGTTTCTGATTGTCTATGGACTAGCCTCAGCATCATGCCCTAAGTCACCTGGCCCAAGTGGAACATGCTGCTTCTATGGGCTGAGACATCTGTCCAGACACTCAGAATATGCTGCCCCTTTGCCTAATAAGACACACTAGAAAGGGCATCAGGCTTTCTCTACACACATGCAATACATATATCTTGGCCTGTGATATACAAATCATTAAGCAAAGAGCAGTGAGGAAGACATTAAGGAAAGCAAGGGTCCTGTCTTGTCAGAGTTCAGGAGATCATGCAGTATTAGCTGATAAGGTTTTTAAGGCTCCAAGTTGTCCTCTTTAACATTTTTCCTCCTCTCTCCCTTTATTCCTTTTCTCCCTCATCCTCCCTCTTTTTTCCTCTCCTTTCCCCCTTCTCTTCCTTCTCCTTCCCCCTCCCCAGCTTTTTTTCTCATTCTATAGCTTAGGCTGCCTTTAAACTTGGCAATTCTCTTGCCCCGACCTCTGCAGTGCTAGGTTAAAGAGTGGACACTACCATATTCTGCTCTTTCCTTCTTTGCTTTGTGCTGGCACCCAGCTCAGGCTCCAACCTAAAGGTGTTTTGTGAATGTATTCTGTAAGTGTGGAACAAAAAAAAATCTAGAAAAGGGAGCAGGGAGACCTCCCATAAACGTTAGGATATGGTAAAGCAGATCTGCTTACATGTAGAAAGACCTGGGCAATGGGCCAGGGAGATGGCCCAGTGGGTAACCGTGCCTGCTGCCAGGCCAAACCACCTGAGTTTGATCCCTGGAACCCACAGGACAGAAGAAGAGAACCAATACATACTAAGAAAGGTAGGAAGTCAAGCAGGCAGACCCATCAAATGTAAGTCTAGGGCAGAGAGCCGTGCCTCATGGGTGAGAGGCGTCGGCTGTGGGGAAGCAGCAGTGCTAAAGCATTGGTGCATGTAGTGCCTGGCCCACAGCAAGTGCTCAGCACACCTGCTGCTTAAAGTCACAGCACAGATTCAGTACCATTCTCAGAGAGCAGGAAGAGTTTGGACCGGCAGAGATGAGGCAAGACACAACTAACTCTCCTTTTCAGGAGCAAAGTATTTTGAGGCCAGGCTCCAGGATTGCTTAGTCATGCGTCCAGATAATGTTCAGCATAAGGCCTATCACAGTGAAGTCCTTAGCAATTGATTTAAACTGATGTAAAAGAGTTTTGAAGAGTTTAGAAGTTTAGAAGTTGAGAGCTGATCAGCAGACTCATGCTTTAGAGGAACTGAGAGAAGAAAGTAGAGAACACACTAGTGTAGGCAGTTAAAAAACACAGGCAAGTTGTTTTGAATATAGACCAGGCTTACCTAAAACTCAGTGATCCTCCTGCTTCAGTGTCCTAAGTGCTGGGATTATAGGCATGTGCCACCATGCACAACCCATAGGAATCTTTGAAATAGCAGGTGAGAGGCAGACAGCAAATTATGAATCCAAGAAAGATAGAGTGTAAAGAAAGCAGAAGTGAATACATATTCTCAGTGCCCTGTGCTTTACCATACAGGACACTGAGACACAGGTTGGTTCAAGGAAAACTTATCATTTGTCTGTTTTCTTTTTTTTTTAATATTTTATTTAATTATTATTTATATAGTATTTTACCTGCATGTGTGCCTGCATATAGGCCTGCATGCCAGAAGAGGGCACCAGATCTCATTTTAGATGGTTATGAGCCACCATATGGTTGCTGGGAATTGAACTTAGGACCTTTGGAAGTACAGCCAGTTCTCTGAGCCATTTTTCCAGCCCCCCCCCCCATTTGTCTGTTTTCAATAAAAGAGATCATGCTGGATATGATGGCTTGCACCTTTAATCCCAGCACTCTGGGAGGCAGAGGCAGGTGGATCTCTGAGTTCGAGGATAGCCTGGTCTACAGAGTAAGTTCCAGGACAGCCAAGGCTACACAGAGAAACCTTGTCTCGAAAAACCACACACACACACACGAGCACATGAGATCTAAACATGCTGCTACCAAATGTGGAGATTGGTAACTGAAGAGTGGAGTGGTTTGGGGTATAAACTGAAGAGATAAAAAAACAGAGAGCCCAAAAGCTTGCTGAGCAGCCACAGGGAAGAACCAGGTGATCTTAGCAAACACATCTTTCTTGTGAATCCCATTTGTGACATTTCCTGCCAAGCCAGAAACAGCTTGCCTGTACCCAGAGCATCCTCAGTACTGGCTCTTAGCCTCCAGAAAGCTGCCTTCTCTCCTAGGTGTGGGGTTTTGGTTCCTAGGCATCTTCTCCAACACAGGTGCATTTCCAAGCGTGGAAGACAACAGGGAGCTTTCCAATACACATGTGCTCTCTGGAGAGGACAAGGGGAAAGTCATCCCCTCTCATCTCCACTCTCACTCAGAACCTAGGACTTCTGGGGACAGTGCTCTGCCTCATAACATCGCAGGGATCCAGGTAGTCTTGCTGTGTGCCTTGGTTTCTCAATACCTGGGCTTCTGACTCTAAGACCTTACTTAAGAGTTGTAACCTGCCAGCGCTCAAGAGATGGTTCAGTTGTTAAGAGCACATACTACTCTTGCAGAGGACCCAAGTCTGATCCACAGTACCCACAGAGTGGCTCACAACGGCCTGTAATTTCAGCTCCAGGGGGATCTAATGCCTTTGGCCTCTATGAGAACCCGCACTCATATGCTCATACCCCCACACAAGAAAGAAAGTAACAAAAACAAAACAAGCGAAACACCAAAAACTAGAGCCCTGAAGTGCTCTCTGAACCTGTTCTCAACTGTGGCTACCAGGTAAGGCCACCACCCTAGCTTTATGTGTGAATTCCAGAGCTCCCCACATGAAGCATCTTCCAGGCCTGGCCCTGCCTTTGTTCCTTCTGCTGCTTACTCTGCTTGCAGTGTATGACACAATGGCTCACAATTGCTCAACAGTTCCATTTCGAGCGCCCTAGGGTCCCTTGTCTCTTGACTTTGCCATGCTGTCTTTCTGGTCCTTGGCCTTGAAAAATGCCCTCTCTTTACTATGCCTCCACCTCTTGCCTAAATGCATTGTCCCCTGAAGTCCTGTGTTCTGAGGGTTCGAAGGACTGAGTGGAGATGAGAGGGGACGACCTTCCCTCTTATCCTCTCCAGAGAGCACATGTATATTAGAAACCTCACTGTCATCTTCCACGCTTAGAAATGCACCTATGTTGGAGAAGATGTACAGGCGATGAAACCCCACACCTAGAAGAGAAGGCAGCTTCCTGGAGGTTAAGGCCAGTACTGAGGAGGCCCTGGGCAGAGGCAAATTACTATACCTCACCAGAGAATGACACAACATCTGGGACTCAGGGACCCCTCAGCAGCCAGGGAAGTCATTGTCACTCAAGCACCAATCTTATACAAACACATTCACCAGTTGGCACAGCCACAGCTACCCAAAATTGAGAAGGTCCTTTGTTTTCCTTAGCCTAGAGCACAAAAATCAGCATTTTGGGGCTGGCTGCATTGTTCCCTCCGAGTTCTCCCTTCTTCTCTGGAGCCAAAAGTGCCCCTGCCTCTGTCCTCTCAATTCTTGAGCTTCTTAACTCCCAAATTTCCTAGCAGGGAACAAAACCTTTGCCAGCAGAGGGAGTAATTGTGAGAAAGCTTTGGGTCTGAGTCCCGGTCATTTTTATCTTAACCTTTAGTTAGGGTCCTGTGCCTGGCTAGTTCAGAGATAACTTGGAGGTCCCTCCCCAATTTGCCTTAACCTCCAGGACGTGGCTCTTAGGAACTAATTAGGATCTCTTTCCTCCTGGACAAAGTCTGACACCTGGTGGCCACAGTGAGAGATGACTAGAAGGGTGCGGTTTCAGATCTTCTCCAGAATTTCTTCAGAACTGTTGGCCCAGGTCAAAGGGGAGCTGACCAGAGCTGGTGTGGAAAGTTCATGGGCAGAACAGACACAAGACCTAGGGAAAACTTCCTATTCCTCTACCCTGTACACCCATGAAGCTCAGAACATACCAGGCTGAGGAGCTGTGTCTGAGGGGGTAGGCAGGGACTAGGAGGAGAGCCTAAAGAAATACAACGTGGGAAAAGAATGAAGACAGCAAAAGGAAGATGTTTGGGGGGCTCATCTGGCTGCCCAGGATCCCTGAGCTGGAATGGTTTTCAGTTCAGAGTGAGTAGCAGGGCCGGGAGCCGGGGGAGAGTTGAGTGTGAGTGAGTGTGTGTGTGTGCGTGTGTATACAGTGCTGACCACACCCAGACTGCCAGACTTAAGCCAAGCTTAATCTGGGGTCCACTGGAACAGTCAGCGGTAAGTCTCAGCCCCTGTGAGTCTCGGTTCTGGGCTTCTGTTCAAGTTGTTTGTTCTTCTTTTTCCACGGGGACTTGAACCTAGAAAGGCTTTAGGTATTTCCAAGGTGCATGACTTAACTCCTAGTTCCAGCGCCAGCTTCTGAAGTCAGTGCTGACCAAGGACACTTCTCATACAAGACAGAACTTGAGCCCTCAACTCAGACCACCAGCCTTGTCTCCACTCTGAGAGCTGAACAACAATTTAGTGGATGGGCCCAGGAAGCTGCCTGTGTCAGGCAGAGTGTTCTAGGTAAGAAGGGAAAGAAGGTTAGGGAAGAAAGTTGGAAAACACACAACAATAGGAGGCCAAGGGCTACTCAGTTCTCCAAACACCTTAGAGAACCATCGGATGCTGAGCAGGCCAGGATGGTCCCAGTGCTGACTGAGAGAAGAGAGCATGCTTCTTAGGGAGAGCTCCCTCACTGGAAGGCCAGTGCTAGGGTTTCTGTACTCGGGCTGAACACGGGATCTCTAAGGGCTGACAGTGAGCTAGCTGGGCCTGAGCCTGGCAGAACCGGGGTGGGAGTTAGAGGGAGGGGAGACAGGTAGGAACGGCCCAGCCAGGATCCACAGAGCAGGTCAAGGTATCAGGGGCACCAAAGGAGAGAGGGGAATAGGCCCAGGCAGCAGTGGGAGCCGCTGTGGCCGCCCAGCGGCACACCCCATTTCACGCTTCCTGGGCGGTGGCAGGCCCCACGGCTATCAGCTTTCAGGGGTGGGAGGGCACAGGAATGAGGAGGGGTCTGCCCCACCCATGGCTCTCTGCTCCCTCGGGGCTTCATGGGCTCAGGAAGTGGGTGCCACATATCTTTGGGAACAGCCTCAGAGTCCCTTTCTGAAGCTCTTTTAGGAAGGAATGGTCAGTCTCATAGAGCCTAGAAGCTAGCCCACTATAGAGCACTCTGCCTCACTAGACCTAATGCCTGAGCCTTTCTCTTTCTTGAAGGGAATCCTAGCGGTCCCCTCCCTAACTCTGCATGGCCCCTTCTCCTCAGAAGTGGGCCCCACTTGTCCAGGAGACAGATGGGAAGCAGGCCTGGACCAACAACCCAAACAATGGGTCAGAGAAAGGCCTTATAGGTCTTCACAGTGTACCTACAGCTCCCTCTTCCTCAAGATGCTGATAAGGAAGGCCAGGCCAGATGGGGTCCCTGGAGTCACGGCCTTCTCCTCCCCACTGGTGGGCTCCTATCCAGGGTGATCTGTGTCTCCACACTCACAAAAACCCCATTGCTGCCTAAGCCATGTCTCAGGGCTTCAGAGAAGGAGGGCAAAGGCCTCCCAGCAGCCATCATTAGAGCCCACAGCCCGGAAGGAAGAACCGGATGGGCTCTCCAGAGTGAATTAGTGCTGGTCAGTCCCGGTGCTGGTTCCCAGACTCCCACTGGCCAGCACGTTCACCCGCTGCCAGGAAGTTGGTGAGGGGGAGGTGGTAGTAGGGGTGAGTCAGCGATGACAGGAGCCCCAAGACAAAGGTCATGAGGAGAGAACTGAGAGGCACTGTTTACAACAGTCTACCTCCTGGAGGTCTTCTCCCAGCACTTGCCAGCTCCTTGAGCTCTAAGGAGCCCTTCCTCCTGCCCTCCTGCCCAGGACTGACAACTGTGTGTGCCTCCCTGTAAGCTGGGGGCTTCTGGAGCATAAGGACAGCTGGTTACACAGCGTCTGTCACCAAGAGCCCTGGCCACAAGTTACCTACACCTCCCAACTGCCCAACAAAACAAAACTCTTTTGAGATATATATATATATATATATATATATATATATATATATATATATATATATATAT
>NW_026592636.1:3732540-3753811 GCF_907164565.1 Psammomys obesus
TATATATATATATATATATATATATATATATATATATATATATATATTTGTTTAGTTTTGAATTAGTATGTGGGAAATGCTTAGAACAGCATTTGGTAAGTCCAATATGAGCATTTGAGATATTGATATTATTTTCTGCTCATATACACATTTGGAAGAAACACAGCAGATCTGTTAAGAACTGGGGATCTGAATCCAAGGAGAGTGGGGACTAGACTAATAGCGTCCTGCTTGGAATGGAATCTTCCTGACTAGCAAAGTGGACAGAGGCAAGCTGTGGGACCTGACAGAGGACACGGCAACCACATGCCTGGGCTGGGTGGACAGTGTCTCTGCCAGCAGACTGTGAGAAAGGAGCCGTCTGAGCCCATGGGCTTCTTCAGCCTGGTCTCCTGGGGCCGGTAGGAGCAGGGAAGGACCAGGATTAGTCCAAACTCTTTGGACTTACAGATCTGATCCCACAGCGCTCTGGGGCCAACCGGCAGGAGAGAAAGGTTCCAGCAGGGCTCAGGGGACTTACAAACTGGCCACGGGGATTAGTGAGGCTGAAAAGAACATTTGCCTAGGAAGGAAAAACGGGAAGTGAGAGGCCGAGGGTAACTCTCTTATCAGTCCCTAGGGACTCAAGTAGACCAATGAGGGACCAGAGGAGGTGGTGAAGTCTGGGGCATCTTGACAGGTCCTTGGTTCCGCCTAACCCCTCCTCACTCCGAACCAGCTGCCCCGCCCCTGCCTTCTGTAGGCTTCCATTGGCTAGAGCTAGGGGCCCGCCCCACAAAGGTCGCTTGCCATTTGCTGAGGTCTCTGTTGTTTGCGTGTTTGTGGGGGCGGAAGACACGCGTCATTCCCTGGAACCTAGGGACTTCCTCTCTCTGCTTGTCTGGGTCAACTTGTCTGTCCATCGCTGGCCCATCGCTCCCTGGCCCTCTCTCTCACTCTCAGCAGCTGTCTCTCACAGGCCCACTGCCCTGCCTTTTCTTTCCCGCTATTGCCTCCTGCTCCGCCTGCCTGGGTGGCCGCCATGGGTCGGAAGCGGCTCATCACTGACTCCTACCCTGTTGTGAAGAAGAGGGAGGGGCCGCCTGGGCACAGCAAGGGGGAGCTGGCACCGGAGCTAGGTCTCTGAAATGTGGGGGTGGCAGGAAGAATGGACATGCAGGGATCAGAAAGATCTCTCTCCCCCGTCTCTCTTCGTCTCTCCCTCTCTCCCTGTCTCTCTTTCCGTCTGTCTCTGTCCTCTCTCTCTCTGTGTGTGTGTGTGTTTGTGTGTGTGTGTGTGTGTGTGTGTGTGTGTGTGTGTGTGTGTGTGTGTTGGCTAGAAGGGGAAGCTAGTATGTCTTGCACTTCCGATGAGCTGCCTGGCTGCAGGATGGCAAAGGCAAATGAGTGAGGAGATAGCCAGGATAAGTGCCGCAGGGCAAAGGCCTCGATGGGACTGAGGCGCCCCATATTATTGTAGGGGAAGACATCCAGACCCTCAGCCAGGAGGAAGCAGAGCTGGAGCTGCTGAGGCAGTTTGACCTGGCCTGGCAGTATGGGCCTTGCACAGGTGAGAAGCCCGTTTCCAGCCCCTGCCATCAGGCACCTCTTTGAACCAGTTCTGGCATCGATGTGTCTAGAAATAATGCAAGTGCCTGCCTAACTCTTGAATCCTGTCTCCACAGACAGACATGTGGAGGGTCAAGAAGATGCCCTCTGTACTCCCCAGCCTGGACTCTTCTGCCTGTCCTGAGTCTTCTTTCCCCCTGGCAGGTATTACACGGCTGCAGCGCTGGCATCGGGCAGAACAGATGGGCTTGAAGCCCCCCCTAGAAGTGCACCAGGTGCTGAAGACACACCCTGAAGACCCCCGTTTCCAGTGCAGGTCAGGACGGGCCTGGACAGCTGTCAGGGGGACTGGGGCCTTCTCCAGGAGTTGCCCCCGCCCCTCTGCATAAGGGCTGCCTTGACTTGAAGAAATGGGCACAGACTTAGGGGGTCCTTCCTAACAAGCAAGAAGGGTCTTCTAGGTGCCTGGCACAAGGCAGATCCCTATAATGATCCTCACCTCTATGCACTAACGGTGGGGGAAGAGTATTTCTAGGGGCCATGGAGCTCTCTCTGAGTACTGAGGTGTTCACAAGCCATAGAACCGCACACAGTAGTTAAGAACTGGTGAGAGTACATCAAGGAATAGAACTAACTTGGCTATGCGTTTCTTCCCCCACCCTGTCCTCCACAGCCTCTGGCATCTCTACCCACTCTGAGGCACCACCTAGACTGTCCTTCCCTTGGCACCTCCTAGCCACCAAGAACTTGAGGACAGACATCATGACCAGCAGATGCTGCTCTGCCCAGCTTGGCTCTGGAGAAACAGCAGGCTAACTTTGGAGGTCCTCCTGGATCAGCCTCCAAACAACAGCTCCTGAAGCTCCTGGGTCCTGTACAGATGAAGCCAAGTACCTCTAGGGCCTAATCATGACCACCAGATTAGACCACCAGGTCAGACTCCCACACCCTCTCTGACCTATGATGTGGCAAATCCAACACAGTCTGGCATAAAGCAAGATGTAGGCAGATAAGCTAAAAGGCCCACCTCATGCTGGGCATCCAGCTGAGGGCATAACTGCCTGAGCTCTTGAATCAAGGAGCTCATAAAGGCCTATAATAAAGTACTTTAAGCCTGAAATCCTGACCTTTAGTCCCTTTTATGGTCCTATTGTAACTCAGTTCCCAAAAGGAGAGTAGACAGGGGAGCCAGCTACAGGCTCTTTTGTTACCTGCCCTTTGGGGGGTGGGGAGTTCAAGACAGGGTTTCTCTGTGCAGACCTGGCTGTCCTGAACTCACTCTGTAGACTAGGCTGGCCTCAAATTCAGAGATCTGCCTGCCTCTGGCTCAGAGTACTGGGATTCAAGGGAGTTCTGTTTTTCCTAGAACTCACTATAAACAGGTTGGCCTCTATCTCACAGACACCCACCTGCCTTTGTCTCTTGCTGAGATTAAAGGCTTGTGTGTCACCACCAGGCTTCCATAACTATCTTTCTAAGGAAGTCTTTTCAGAAGCTGAGATGGCCTCTGGTGTCCCCTGGTAGTACTTAGAAAACCACTCTAAGTCACCTTCCCAGACCAGCCATGGAAAAACATGCCTGATATGCCAGCTATGAGCAGCTGTTACGTTTCTGGCACCATAGGTCCCCATAAGGTGTTACTAGCACTGAAAATATAGGCAAAACAAACATGAAAATTAGTTATGTCATGTGGTGGTCAGCATTAAGTAAAAATAAGGTGAGGGGTTTGTAGGGGGTCAGAGAATGTCAAGGTGATATTTTGGAGGAGTCAGACAGGAAGAGCCCCATAGTACGGTAGCATTTGAAAAGAAACAAAAGGAAGTAAGGGAGAGAAGGCTCATATCTTTGTAAATGTTTTAGACAGAAAGAATGACAAGGAGAAAGGCTCAGTGGCAGGGACATTTCCAAACTGTTCACATAAGAACATGAAGATCAGAACACAGGGGACAAGGGGCAGAAGGGAATGAGGCCAACAGGTAGCAGGCTGGTCCCATTGGATGTTGTAGACCATGATAAGAAATCTGGATTTTACAGTGAGTGAGAGGAGATATAGATGGCTTTGAGGAATGACATCATTGAACTGATGTTTTGAAAATATGACTGCAGCTGTGGGTGGAAACAGTCTGTGGAGTTGGGGAAGCAGACAGGTGGTGAAACCGCTCTGCTTGGCAGGCTAATGAGACCTGCCTGAAAAGAGGTGACAGTGATGTCATTTGAAGTAGGGTGGGGAGATGGAGCTGGTAAGAAGTGGCCAGATTTTATTTTGAGGGGACAACTGACCACTAGGAGTTGCTGATCTTGACAGGGATTTAAGGGACAGGAGCCGAGGATGACTTGGCTTGAGTGGCTGGAAGATCAGGTAGCCCATAGAAGATAGGGAGGACTGTGGGAAGAGGAGAGTAGGAAGGGAAACAAGAACAAAGAGCTCTAGATGTTTTGGCTTCGGGGGAGGGGGGTTACTGTGGTGGAACCTGGGGTCTGGCCTACAATAGGCCAGTGCTCTATGACTGTGCTACACCCCCCCCCCCCCAGTCAATGTTATATTTGAAGTGTTTGCAGTGTATCCCAGGAAGTGTAGGCGGAGGATATGGTAAATCTGGAATTCTGTAGAGGTCTGGATTTGAGATATAACTTTGGGGAACTTTCAAATAGCATTTAAGGTGACAAGAATGAGCTGGGCACAGTGCTGTTCACGTGGAATCCAGATACCCAGGGACCTGACTCGGGAAATTTCAAAGCCAGTCTGGCAACACAGGAAGACCTGTCTCCAAAAAGTTCCCAGCACTCAGAACACAAAGACAGACAGATCTCTGTGAGTTCAAGGCCAGCCTGGTCTACATACAGAGTTATAGGACAGTTAGGGCTACACAGAGAGACCCTATCTTAAACAAACAAAGGAACAAAAAAGCAAGTCCATCAATCAATCAGTATATCAGTATATTAAGCATATACAGCACACATCTGTAATCCCAGCACTCAGGGAGGCAGAGGCAGGCAGATCTCTGTGAGTTCAAGGCCAGCCTGGTCTACACAGAGAAACCCTGTCTTGGAAAAACAAACAAACAAACAAACAAGAGTATTAAAGAGAAGTGGGATCCCAGGACAGCCCAGCTCTGCACTTAAGCCAGAGAGATGGGAGAATGGCGCAAAGGAGATGGAGGTGGGGGCATCCTGCTGAGACAGTGGAGGGCCAGGTGAGGCCTGGCAGGGAGTCCCAACCTTTAGGTGTTTCCAAGAAGCTGGTAAAATGCAGTCTGAGAGGGTCCTGCTGGATTCGGCCACACAGAGGTCCCCGGGGAACTTTGGTGAGAACAGCTTTGTGGTGTGATGGTAAGAGCCTGCCTGAACGGGAAGCAGGGAGCTTGTCAGTTTTGGTTTGTTTTTCAGAGGGAGGAAAGATTTATTTTGGCTCATGGTTAAAGGCAGTATTATGCTAGGGGAGGGACAGTGGAGTAGCAACTCTGCCTCTAACTCTGAACCGTGTGGAAGAACAATCTGGGGTGCCTCACAGACTCCATGCTATCCTATCATTCCAATGTTAGTATATGTGCTGCTGAAGTGAGGAACATGTTTCTTTGAGGAACATTTTACTGTAAAGGAGTGCGGACTGGAGTGCTAGCTAGAAAGGGATGAGTTCAAAGGAAGTTTGTTTTTTTCCTTTGTTTTAGATAGAGTAGCATAGCAGCTTAATTACACAGTGTGAACAATCAGAGTGGTGCCCCCAGGACAGGATGTGATGCAGTTGGGAGTGAGGTCATTGTTAAGGTCATGAAAGCTGGAAACTCTAGATAAAATCTACTGTGAGCCACGTGGAGTAGGTATGGGAGGGGAGGTCTTGAGGGGTGAGGATACTGGAGGAGCAGATGCACACTGAGGGCCTGGCACTGCTGGGCGGGGTGGCATGTTTGCTGGATGCCTATCCTGCTGTGCTGAATACTGCATTCATGTCACCAGCTGAGGCCTGAGAACAATCTCATTAGGTAAGTACTGTCTACGCTTTACAGATAAAGAAACTGAGGCTGAGAGGGAAAATGCTCTGCCCAGCCAGCAAACAGCAAAGCCAGCCTTCACAGCTGTCCCGCCAAGCTAGCCAAACACCTGCACTCCAGATGTTTAAGGACTTGATGAGATAAGGCCTACATATGGGGGAAATTTAAGGGGGAAAAAAATCCCTCATGTAATACAAGTGCTGCCCCCAGGCATCCTAGGAGTCTAAAGACACAGAGGTGCCCCGTTCTCAGGAAGCAGACAACATCTGGGGTAGGGGTGTACAGCAACTAATCTGCAGAAGCCTCCAGGGCACATGACCCCTCCTGCTGCACTGGTTACCCTGCTAGCCCTCATCTGTACCAAGCCTTTGGACTCACAGTGTCCCTGCTTCTTAGATCTTCCACTCTAGAGTTTCTGAGTAGTCTCAGTAGTGTTGTGTTTTGTCATTTTTAAATTTGCCAATTTTACATTTGACTCCAGACTCTGGTGATATGTCTGGAGTAGCCATTTTAACATAAAAATAAATGAAAACCCTTTAGGAAGACATGTGTGTAGCCTTGGAAGCCTCTGACACCTATCACAGCCTAGGTGGTCTGAGAAGCACTGTATAGCAGGGTATGAGCACTCACCCAGAGGAGATGGGCCTGTGGGCAAGACTGCAGGGACATTTTCTTGATTAATATTGACACGGAAGAGCCCAGCCCACAGCAGGTGATGCCATCCCTGGGCAAGAGGTCCTGAGGTGTATAAGAAAGGAAACTGAGCAAGCGGGAGGATCAAGCCAGTAAGCAGCATTCCCCTATGGCTTCTGCTTGAGTTCCTGCCTTCAGGTTCCTGCCTTGCTTGAGTTTCTGCCCTAAATGCCCTCATTGGTGGACTGTTACCTAGAAGTATAGATGAAATAAGCCCTTTCCTCCTCTGGTTACTTTTGTTCATGGTTTTTGTCGGAGCAATAAAAATCAAACTAAGACAGGGAGCATGTGTGGTCAGAGTGATGTGTGCAGTCTATGCCATGTGTATTGTAGTACTCGGTACTTTTGGCAGCACAACCAAAAGCATCCAGTGGGCTGGAAAGATGGCTAAGCAGGTGAAGAGTACTTGTTGCTCTTGCAGAGGAGCTAGCTTTGGTTCCTAGCACCCATATGGCATCTCACAAACGCTCGTAACCCTAGTTCCAGGGGCCCTCACACCTTCTTCTGGCCTTTGCTGGCACCAGGCACACGGGACTACACATGCATCATGCGTACACACAGGTGCAACATAGGAAGGAAGGAGAAAGCCAGCAGAGGTACTTACGTGTCTAGCAGCACCGGCCTGTGTGCATTTTATCTTACAGCTACTCTGGACATGGCTATAATGCCTATTACACAGGGACAGTGAGGAAGTGGCTCTGGGCAACATGGCATGTGAGATTTGATCCTAGAGTTCAGCTCCAAGCCTGTCTTCTTTGCTATATATGATAAAGCCAAAGAGGCAGGCTGGGACCAAGAAAGGGCTCTTGAGCTGGACTGTATCTATGATAATGAGAGTGCCTGAAGGTTTCTAGGCAGAAGAAACAAGATCAAGAGAGCCATCCTGAAAAGTCTGTTCAGCCAGGTATGAAGGAATGAAAGAAAGATTGTCAGTCAAGGTGTTTGGCACACACTTTTAATCACAGCATTCAGGAGGCAGCTGCAGGCGGATTTCTGTGAGTTCAAGGCTTGCTTGGTCTATATAGCAAGCTACAGGATAGCCAGGGCTATATAGAGAAACCCTGTCTAAAAAATGAAAGGGAGGGTGGAGGGAGGGAGGAGGGGGAGTAATAGTGCAGGGAGAAAGATTAAGTAGGAAGCTATTAAATATTCAAGACATGGAGTGCTAAGACCTTGGATTAACAGGGACAATGGGAAGGACAAAGACTGTTGTAAAGGAAGTTGGCAAAGACTAGTATCTGGGAATGGAAGAGCAGGAGAAGGAGCCAGATCTGACTCAGTGTCTAAGTTTGGGTGGTGAAAGAACGCTGAGGCCATGAGCAGAAAAGTAGAGATGGGAGGGGGCCAGCTCAATTTTACACATGGTCAGTTTGAGGTGATGGTAGCTATCTAGAGGGAAAACTTGGCTGGCGATGGAAACAGAGTTCAAGTCCAGAAGAGAGGACAGGGAGGGGATGACATCAGAGGCAGGAGAGACTCACTTGCACAGAAGTGACCACTGACCCCAAGAATATGGGACAAATCTTCTGAGACTAAAGGGACGGGAAAATGTGGGATAAAGAAACCAAAGATGGCTTTCAGGAAAATTCTCTTTAGAGTTAAAAGAAGATCCAGCCAACCAGAGACGAAAGTCTTAGATGGCAGAAAGACTGGCAAGGCAGTTGCAGTCAGCTGCATAGCTACCCAGACAGGTGCTGAATCCCCCTCCTCTGTTCTTGCTTTGCACTTCTATTTGGGCTTTCTCAATGTCACGGTAATGAGGAGGACCACACTGACTCATTCTCACTGATTCAGGTGTGGCGGCATTCATCCACCCTCAGACCATGCTGCCAGCCAGGGCAAGCCTGATGGGAGGGCCCCACAGAGGCTACCTGAGAACTAGACAGATGAGCCCACAGCAGGGTTCGAGTGATTGTAGACCATGTGCTAGGTCTTAGGTCCTTTTTGGGCCCAAGTTTGTAACCTGAAGGAAAAGGCATCTTGTTCTAACTTTGAAGCTACCTCCGATACCACACTATGAGGTACTGATGGCTTCTCTTGCTGGCTCAAGCCCTTCCTGCACCCTGTTTTTCTCTCTGTGAAGCTTTGCCTAATTGAGCTAAGGATCCCTTGGTGCTCCCTGTGGTGGCCTGTTTGTTATGGCATGTCACATTAGGACAACAGTCCATGCCACTTTCCTCACTGCTAGAGAGGATTTGATCTTTGCCCCCATACAGCAGGGTCCATTCTATGGTGACAACCTTCCCACTTCATGTTCACATCTGTTTCTGGTCTGTTTGTCCCTCTAGCCTGTGAAATAATTTACAATGTGAAGGCTACTCCTAAACCTTAATGAAACCTAGGCTCTACCTAAATCACTCCTCTGTCAAGTTCAGAGGCAGACCCTTTCCTGTTTGTAAGCCAGGGCCTCCAGGGGCCAGCCTAGTCAGCGCAGCCTAGCCAGATCCACTGAGGGACAGAGTAGAGACAGTCATCCTGTCAGGAGCACTTGGCACTGTCCAGCTTTCTCTCCAGGTCACTGGCCAGGATCCCACCGTTTCAGTCCCACACTGCAGCAGTGCAAACTTGTCCAACTCCACGGATATTAGTTTGACAGCTTTCATTGAAATCATAAGTGCAGATATATCCCTTTCTATCTCTCTCTGGAAGCCGATCCTGCAGGCCCATCTGTATGTGGGAAATACCGGTCTATGGTTACTGATTGACACTCTTTCCAGCGGGGAAGTTTAAGTACCTGGTGGATATAAAACTGCACAAGTTCCACAAAGTTCTTCATGAACTGACTTATTTGCTTTAATTCTAAGACATATAGAGAATGGAGGGAAAGATCTGTAGAAAAGTTTGCATTTGAGGAAAAATATAAGGCTAAACGTGGATCAGTAGTAAAATATGTGTTTAAGTATGTGTAAGGTCCTGGACTTGATCCCAGGACTATATACATGCTCACACATTCTCTCTCTCTCTCTCTCTCTCTCTCTCTCTCTCTCTCTCACACACACACACACACACACACACACACACACACAATTTGTTTTATGCATACAGTATCTCTAAAAAGGCACCCAAGAAATTTATGCCACTAGGGCTAATAGATGGCTCAGTGGTAAAGGCACTCACCACCACACCTGATGATCCTCATGACACACAGAGTGGAAGAAGATAACTAACTCACAAATTGTCCTCTGACCTCTACACATGCACCATGCAAATGTCCCCAACACCACTAAAAATAAATGAATGTACTTAAAAGCAGAATTTTATAATATTAATTGCCTTTGACAAGAAGGTAATTTGCGCCTTAGAAGTTAAGAGTAAGCTGGGCACAACTGCACACACCTGTAATCCCAGCACTCAAGGAGCCGGAGGCTGGTGGATTTCTGTGAGTTCAAAGCCAGCCTGATCTACTCAGTGAGTTCAGGCTAGCTAGGCCCTGTCTCAAAAAAAAAAAGAAAAAATTAATTTGAGTAGTAATTTTGGATTATTTAATTAAATTACCTATTCAGTCACTCAAGTAAAAAAAAAAAAACATGCAAGTTCATGCCTATATATTTAAGGAATGTTAAAAAATAATAGAAATACCCAGGGTTGATGAAACATACCTATAATCCCAGCACTTGGAAGGTGGAGGCAGGAGTATCCAGAGTTCAAGGCCAGCCTCAACTACACAGTGAGCTTGAGGTCAACATAGGTTCCTTGAGACCCAGTCATAGAAAAACGATGAGAAGGAGGAGGAGGATTATGATGGAAGAGGAGATAATGTCATAGGGTAAAGGGTCACTGCAACATTCTGTGGCTGTGCCTGGACTCACAATGCTGCCCTCTCTGTATTACAGTCACTGGGAGAGAAGGGATTCCTACCTAATCCTTTCAAATGTTACTTCTAGCCGCTCATTCTCCCTTTTACCTGGCAGTGTCCCAACACTGGGACAAGGGGCAACTTGTCAAGACAACAGATTTAGCAGAAGTTCAAATCTGATGACTCTCAAACGAACATAAAACTTCCAGCTAGTTGGTTAACACGCACACTTGTGACACCTGTTGGGGTGGGTAGCTTGTGGAAGGAAGAGCCCTGCCCCACCCCATAAAAATATGCTCAGCTTTACTCCAGTGACCTCAGACAGCACCCTCTGCCAGCCATGCGCAGCAGAAACAGGTAGAAGCTCAAAACAGCCTGGCTCTGGGAGGATCTGAAGAAAGTATGACCACACGACATTCATCATTTGACTCAACAACCCCAGTGCTGCCTACAACCTACCCTGCAGAATCGCTTCAACAAACAACATGTGTACAAGCCTATTCACTGTGGCACTGTGTGAGTGGCAGAATACTGAAAACAACCTTTGACCCTGCCTACAGGGGCTGCCCAGTGTGCCACCAGAGCTGGAGACATGAAGGATTTCCTGGCTGATGTGCTGTGATTGATAAACTGTAAAATATGTATAAACTACCTATGTTTTAGGAAAGAAAGAGAAGTAAACTATATATTTGATTAAAAAAAATACAAGAGAGCTAAAAAGATGGCTTAGGGGTTAAGAGCACTGTCTGCTCTAACAGAGGTCCTGAGTTTAATTCCCAGTGCCCATATGGTGGCTCACAACCATCCATGAGATCTGATGCTCTTTTCTGATAGGTGTACATGCAAATAGAGCACATATATACACACACACACACACACACACACACACACACATATATATATATATATATATATATATATATATATATATATATATAATCTTTAAAAAAAAACACAGGAAGGGTAAACTAGAAATGTTAGAGTAGGTAGGTAAAGATGGAGGGAGGATACAAAGCCAGGCTTCTCTAAGGATATTTTATAGTTTGGCTCTTGTACTTATATAATTATGCTAAAGATGTTCTAACACATCTTTATAAGGTGACCTTTTTATATACCCCTCTAACCTCAATTTTGATCAAAGGGTTGTCAAGGTCACCAAGAACAATGTAGAGATTGCCAAGGACTTATTTAAAAGAGTTTTCAAGTCTGACTGAGAACTCTGACATTTATACATAGATAAGAAGATGGAATATTTAAAATCGTGTTTTTCCTTTTTTTTTTTTTTAAAACAAGACATCTTTATATTTATCTTTAACTTAGAACCTAAATATAAGTATAAATAAATGAACCTCACTGTATATCACATTGGTATTATAACCAAAGAAAAGAGAATTATGAAGGCTGGGAAGATGGCTCCAAGGGTAGAGGAACTTGCTGCCAGGCTTGACCTGAGTTTGATCCCCAGGACCTACCTGATGGAAGGACTGACCCTTACAAGTTGTCTCTGACCTCTGATACACCCACACCTCCACACACCAAATAAATGAATTTCAGAATAAAACAAGAAAAATAACATAAAAATTTAAGTCCATTTTTACTACAATTCATAGACTTCCTAACAGCAAAAAAGCTATCAAAAAACCCTTCACTTTTACTTCCTGGTCTTGTTGCAGATGATAGTAGTGGTGTGATGAATTTTAAACAGTTATGCTATTTTTGCATTAAGAACAGAAAAGGAAAGGGGGTGGTACACCTTTAATCCCAGCACTCAAGAGGCACAAACAGGTGGCTCTCTGTAAGTTTGAGGCCAATAGAACCCACATATAGAGTCCAGGGCAGCCAGGACTACACAGAACCCTGTCTCAAAAAAACCAAACCACCACCAACAAAAAACACAGAAAGCCTAGCGGTGGTGCTGGCAGCGGAGGTGTGCACAGCTGCCTCAAACAGCTTTAATCCCAGCACTTGGGAGGCAGGGGCAGGAGGACCTCTGAGTTTAAGGCCAACCTGGTCTACAGAGCAAGTTCCAGGACACCTAGAAGTACACAAAGAAACCATGTCTGGATGAACCAAAAAAACAAAACAAAACAAACAAACAAACAAACAAAAAACCCACAAAGACTACACAGATGTTAGAAAACAGGTCACAAATGGGAGAAAAATTATGAAAGAAAATCTTCCAGGGTGGGATTTAGTATTATAGATGATAGTAGTGAGAATTTTAAAAAAAACATTTTTAGTAAGGTATAATTTATCTGCAACAACATTACAGGGTTTTTATTTATTTTATTTTTTGAAGATTTATTTATTTATTATTATGTATACAAATATTCTGTCTGCATGTACACCTGCTCACCAGAAGAGGGAACCAGATTTCATTGTAGATGATTGTGAGCCACCATGTGGTTGCTGGGAATTGAACTCAAGACCTCTGGAAGAACAGCTGGTGCTCTTAACCTCTAAGCCATTTTCCAGCCAGGGTTTTTATTTTTTTTTTTTTTCGTGGTATTGTGATCAAGCCAGGGCCTTGTGCAAGCTAGGCAACTGGGATCAGGTACATACCCACCCCCAAAATTGGATTTTAAGTGTACATTTCTGATAAATGTATACACTATCTTAACCACCAATCTTATGATAATCTAGAACATTCGTCAGCCCCAAAAGCTTCTTAGTCTTCTTTGTATATAATCCTCTTTTCCCTCGTCTTACATAATTGGTTTCTGTAACCAGAAACATATCTTGTCTTTCCTAGAACTTCTCATAAATACCACCATGAGCATGTCTGGCTTATTCACTTTATAATATTTGTGAGAGGGCATGGTGAGAGTCCGGCAAGCTGACCTTGATTCTTGGAACCCAAGTGTAGGGTAAGGACTGACTCTGAAGAGTTGTACTCCGACCCACACATGCACACCTCCCCCAATAAAACAATTCAAAGATTAAGAATAGCAATCTCTATGAGCTTCAGTCACACTGTTGTGTATCGGGCAGCAGTGAGAGCAGAGTCGCAGGTGAAGGGAGATGGGGCAGGCAGCCAGGAGAGGAGGCTATGACAAAGCTGGAGGGAGCAGTAGAGGAAGAGAGAAGAGGAGATGGGGAGGGAGGTTCAGGCTGTGCTGCCCCTCCCTGCTAACGTCAGGGAGCGGATGTGAGCAACAACGGTGGGCTCTGGGCTAAGATCGGGAGTTAGAGGGTTTGTGCTCCACCAGCCAGTTAGCCAGAGAAGAGTGGGGCCTTTGTTACCCAGGCCTAGTCAGGAATGCAGGGCTACCTGATGACTCTGTACCGTGGCCACAGGCCATAGGCCTGGGGAAGAGGCAGGTCACAGATGAGTCACGCTGAACTCATTTATTTCTATGGCTGAGTAATATTCCATCATGTGACTAAGCCATTTATCAGCTGATGGACGTCTTCAATTCTTTCTAGTTTTGGACCCCGCTGCATAAAGCTGTTATACACAGTCATGTACAAGTCTTTGTACACATTTTTCCATCTCTCTTGGGTAAATGCCAAAAAGTCACATTACTAGGTTGTGTATCATATGTGTATTCAATTTCACTTATTTATTTTTACAGATTTGTTTTATTTCATGTGTACGGACGTTTTGCCTGCATGTATGTCTGGGACTATGTGTGTGCCTGGTGCCCACAGAGGCCTGAAGGTTCCCTGGAACTGGAGTTATAGACAATTGTGAGCTGTCACGTGGAAGCTGGGAACTCAACCCAGGTCTAAAGGAGAAGCCCATGCACCTACCCACTGAGCCATCTCTCCAGTATGCATAATATACATGCATATTACATTTTACAATACGCAATAAATTCATCTCGCAAAATGAGTGGACCATCTTACATTCCCATCAGCATGTAGGACTGTGTTAGGGGATTTAGCTCAATGGTTCCTAGTATGGGTACCTTGAGTGTGTGAAGTCCTGAGCGCCATGAACAGAATGGAAGAGTGGAGCTGGCTTGGGAGCCTTACATCTGCACCAGCAGCTGGCAGTGCCAGCCTTTCAAGTTTAGTCATTCTTCTTAAAAATGTCTGTGTTGGGCAGACGGCTCAGCAGTTAAGTGAGCTTACTGTTCTGTCAGAGGGCAGGGCATGACGGGTATGTGTGCAGGTGTGCAGTCAGAAGGCACATTAAAGAACTAAAAAAGGTATTTTAAAGATTTTATTTTCATTTGAATTATGTGTATTTGCATGTGAGTGCAGGCTGTCTGCAGAGGTTGGGTTCCCCTGGTGCTGGAGTTAAGGGTGGTTGCAAGCAATCTGATGTGAGTGTTGGCAATTGAACTTGGGTCCTACAGAAGAGCCGTACATGCTCTTAACCAGGGGGCCATATCTTAAACATGATCGCTTGGTTCAACAACATTCTAATCACTCCACAGAGAAACTCTGCTGCTACTGACAGTCAGTTCCAAGTCCCCTTGGCAACAGCACACATATTTTCGGTCTCTATGGAGTTGCTTCTTCTGAACATTTCTCACAGATAGAATCATGCAGAGTTGGAGAGACAGCTCAGTAGTTAAGAGCATTTGCTGTTCTTGCAGAGGACCTGGGTTCAATTCCAGAAGCCACATGGCAGCTCACAGCCATCTGTAACTTCAGTTCCAGGAGCACCGAGCCCATATATGCCTCACATGCATTCAGGCAAAATACTCATATACATAAAAAACAAACAAACAAACAAAAAAAAACAACTAAATCTAAAACAAACAAACAAAAAGCTCCATGGGATCTGATGGCTCTTCTGGCCTTTGTGGGCACTGCACCATAGACATAAAAATGTTTTGTTTCTTTTTCTCTGTGTAGCCTTGGCTGTCCTGGACTTGCTTTGTAGACCAAGCTGGCTTTGAACTCACAGAGATACGCCTGCCTCTGCCTCTCTGAGTGCTAGGATTATAGATGTGTGCCACCATGCCCATCTCATAAAAATGTTTTTAATGAAAATAAATAAATATGAAGTGGAGAAATGGCTCAGAGGTTAAGAATCCTGGCTGTTCTTCCAAAGGTCCTGAGTTCAATTCCCAGCGACCACATGGTGGCTCATAACCATGTATAATGAGATCTGGTGCCCTCTTCTGACATGCTGGCATACGTGCAGGCAGAATACTGTATAAATAATAAATAAATAAATCTTAAGAAAACAAAAGAAATAAATAGAGTCATGCAGCATGTTGTCTTTTATGTCTGGTTTCTTTGATTTCATACAAAAATTTTAAGATTCTTAAGAATTTTACGATGGTGTCGCTCACAAGTACTTAATTTCTTTTGATGGCTGAATAATAATTCATTTTTAAAAATGTAAGTACCGCTGGGCAGTGGTGGCACATGCCTTTAATCCCAGCACTTAGGAGGCAGAGGCAGGCATCTCTCTATGAGTTCGAGGCCAGACTGGTCTAGAGAGTGAGTTCCAGGACAGTCAGGGCTACACACAGAAACCCTATCTTGAAAAGCAAACAAACAAAACTACCTAATTATTTATTGGATGCTAAGTAGGTGGCTCAGTAGTTGGGAGCATTGGCTGCTCTTCCAGAGGAACAGGGTTCAAATCCCAGCCCCTTTCCAGAATAGCTAGGGCGGGAAACCTTGTCTTAAAAACAAACAAACAAAACAAAAACAAAATACCAAAACCAACCAAACAACCAAAAACAAAAACAAAAAACAAATCCCAGCCCCTACACGGTGGCTCACAACCATGTATAATTCTAGTCCCAGGGGATCAGACGGTCTCTTCTGGCCTCTGAGGACACTGCATGCATGTGGTACATGAACATACATGCAGGCAAAACACCCACAAACATAGAAAGAAACAATGTTAAATAATGCATTTATTTTTATTTTATGTGCATTACTGTTTTGCTTGCATTTATGTCAGTGTGAGGGTTAGATCCTGGAGTTCCAGACAGTTGTGAGCTGCCATGTGGGTGCTGAGAATTGAAGCCGGGTCCTCTGGAAAAGCAGTCAGTGCTCTTAAACCCTGAGACATCTCTCTAGCCCCCATAAAAAGAAATTTAAAAAAAATTTTTAATGTAGTTCTTTTATGTGTATAAGTACTTAGGTATGTGTACTATGTGCATGCCTGATGTCTGAGAATGTAAGAGAATAAAATTGATTATTTTTTGTGAATTACTTAGAGATATTCTATTGTAGTAGTTAAAAAAAAAAGACTTCAGTAACAGTTTTGGTTTTTTTTATTCTCAAAGCAGGGTTTCTCTGTGTAGCCCTGGCTGTCACTCTGTAGACCAGGCTAGCCTTGAACTCAGAGATCCACCTGCCTCTGCCTCCTAAGTGCTTGGATTAAAGACGTGTGCCACCATGGCCCAGCAATTTAAAAAATATTATAAAAATTTATTTGTTATGTAAACAGTGTTCTGCCTGCATGTACACCTGCACACCAGAAGAGGGCATCAGACTGCAGTACAGATGGTTATGAGCCACCATGTGGTTGCTGGGAATTGAACTCAGGACCACTGGAAGAGTAGTCACTGCTCTTAACCACTGAGCCATCTCTCCAGCCCCTGGTTTTAAAAATTTGAAGAAACACTTTATTTTTATTTTATAGGCAGGAGTGTTTACCTGCATGTGTGCCTGTGCACACGCGTGCACCCATGCTTTTGTGTGTGTGCCCCCAGAACCAACAGAGAGTGCTGTATTTCCTAGAGTTGGCTGTGAGCCACCCAGCACGGGTACTGGTCCAAACTCGGGCCTCTGAAAGAACAGTTAGTGCTCTCAAACAGCAGAGCTGTCTCTCCAGCTCTCTCTCCTTGAGCTCTTTAAGACTTGATTTTAGGCTGTATTAGACAGGCTTGGCACAGCTTTGCTCTACAGAAGGGTTTAGGAAAGAGCTGGCCTGTGTAGAGAGCATTTGCAGCTATTCTAGCCCATATGGTCCCGTCCACTGTAGTATAAATCAGCCAGGAAGAGTATGTAAACAGGTAGTGGTGGGCCTGTGGTAGACCAGATCTGGGCAGACTGTAGTTTGTCTCCCCAGCTTCTAAGTCATGGTCCCTATTTCTACAGCATGGCTTCACTGAGCTCTCATGTCAGCCAGAATATTAACGACGTGTTTCCGTTCTGATTGACCCACAATCCAAATTCTCACAGGACTGTGGGATCTGACTCCCAACCTCACAGCAGTAGTCTCTGTCAGCATCGCCCAGTCACCTTGCACACATGAAATCGGCTTCAGCTGAGGAGTCACAGGGCAATCACACACAGACTTCGGGCAATCCCCTTCTCTGTACCTATCTTTCCTTCAGCTTGCCTCTGAATTCCCACCTGCTTTGGCAGCCCTCACCTATGAGCTCTGCCTTCCAGTGCGGCAGAACTCCTGTGTTCTGCTTGAGTGACACCTCTGTGCTGTGTGAGCATGCGGTCCTCAGGTGAGGGGAGGTGACAGTTATTTGGGGTTTACTTCAAGTATTTTCCTTCTCTCAGGGATCATTTCTACCTATTTCTAAAAGCCAATAATAGTGGTCATACGTACTGTACTCAATTTTAGAGCCATTTACAATGGGAGGGCTGGGCCATGGTCTAAATAAGCAGTCCTAAACTCATTTTTTTTCCATTTTTATCATCCATCATAAAAGCCTAAAAGCAATAAAACTCCATAGCAGTAAGCATATCTGTAGTTGCTCTGAGTTTCTGAAAACAGCTTTCCCCACTTAAAGAACCTAAGGATCTCTGGATGAATGGCTGATTTTCATTGGGGTAGATACAAGGTGTACCTAGAACTGTGGATAGGATACTGTGATAGGATGCATCAGAGACATAGGGCCCCATGTGGGGGCTCTCACTGCCCAGATACAGGATAATAGGATACAGGATAACTAGGAAGAATAACGTGGGGCTGGAGAGATGGTTCAATGGTTGCTGCTCTTGCAGAAGATACAGGTTCGGTTCCCAGCACCCACACCCCAAGCCTCACAACTTCCTGTAACGTCTGTGCCAGGGGATGCAACACCCTCTTCTGGCCTCGGTGAACACCCACACATCTACATACACTCAGGGACACAGGCGTACACACAAAATAGATAAGTCCTCAAAAACAACACTGACAGCAAGACACTGAACCTGCAGGGGTAAATGTGACAAGGAAAAAATATTTTTGCTGAAAAATAATAACTTACCATATCAAATGCATAACATAGGAAAATATACAATTTAAGTAATACAGTGAAATAATTTAGGCAAAATTTTCACCTAATGCTAAAACTAGTGGTTGAGAGGGTGGGGGTGTAACTTAGTAACAGAGGACTTGCCTACCACACAGGGGGCTTTTAGTCTGATCCCCTACACAAAAGAGTAAACAAAAATAAAACCAAGTGCTAGAGAGATGGCTCAGAGGTAAAAGCACTGGCTGTTTTTCAAAGGTCCCGAGTTTAACTCCCAGCAACCACAGGGTGGCTCACAACCATCTGTAATCAGATCTGGTGCCCTCTTCTGGTGTGCAGGTGTACATGAGACAGAATATTGTATAAATAATAAATAAAGAAATCTCTTTTTTAAAAAAAAAAAGAAAAGAAAACCAATGGTTGCTAGATTACTGGGAAAAAGGATATCCATGTGGTTTCAACTTATCACTTGGTAGAAATAATAAAAGGAACAACTTTTTAAAGATTTATTTATTTCTTATGTATACAAAGTTCTGTTTGCATGTATACCTGCACACCAGAAGAGGGCACTAGATCTCATTATAGATGGTTGTGAGCCACCATGTGGTTGCTGGGAATTGAACTCAGGACCTCTGGAAGAGCAGACAGTGCTCTTAACCGCTGAGCCATCTCTCCAGCCCCAGTTTAGTTTAGTTTTGTTTTTTTTAAATTATGTAATTATGGCCTATAGTCTAGACTTAGCTCATTATTTCTTGGTTGGTATGTAAAACAATTTGGCAGTTCCTCATAAAGTTAGACAGAATGACATTATAATCCAGCAATTCCACTCTTAGGTATGTACCCAGACTAACTGAAAGCAGGGACTCAAGCAGACACCAGCCAATGTCCACAGCAGCAGTTTTCACAACAGACAAAAGTTAAAAGAATCCAAATGCTTATAAATATAAGAATGGATGAATAAACTGTGTATATACATAAAAAGGCTATTATTACCTTAAGGAGGAATAAAATTCTGGATCATGGTACAACTTGGCTAAAACCTGAACACATTATGCTAAGTGAATTAAACCACACAGAAAAGTCCAAATAAGGTAAGATTACATTTACATGCAGTTTGGAAAGAGGCGAATTCGCAGAAAGCATACTGTTCAGCAGGCAAGTTCTGTTTGTGATAACGAAATGTTTCTAGAAATGGATAGTGCTGAGGGTTGTAATAACATTACAAATGTACTTTCTGTGTATGGCGCTGGGGGTTGAATTTAGGGTCTCACTCGTACATGATTGACAAGTGTTGTGCCACTGAGCTATAGCTGCAGCCCTGCAAATGCACCTGATGCTACAATTAGCTACTTTAAATTTTCATGTGTCCAGTTTTGCCTGCATGTCTGTGCACCACATACTTGCCTGGTGCCCACGATGATCAGAGGAAGGCATCAGATCCCCTGAGACTGGAGTTAGAGGGGGTTGTGAGCCACTGTGTGGATGCTGGGAATTGAAGCCAGGTCCTCTGAAACTTTTAACCACTCTTAACCACTGAGGCATTGCTTTAGCCCTCAAACAATTATGTACTTTGTTTTTCTGTTGTTGATTTTTGAGACAGGGTCTCTCTACAGAACCCTGGTTGCCTTAGAACTCATTATGTAGATCAGGTTGGCCTTAAACTCACATAGATCTGACTGTCTCTGCCTCTCAAATGCTGGGATTAAAGGAGTGGTAACCATGCCTAGCCCAATTATATATTTTAATTAATTAAATAAAAATTAATTGGCTGTCCTGGAATTCATTCTGTAGACCAGGCTAGCCTCGAGCTCATGCCTGTCTCTGCCTCCCCAGTGCTGGGATTGAAGGCATGTGCCACCACCGCCCAGTCAATTATATATTCTAAAATGAATAAGGTTCATTGATTGTGGTAGTGCATGCTTAGAATCTCAGCACTCAGAAGACTAAATCAGGATGAGTTTGAGGCCAGCCTAAGCTATTCCGCAAGAACCTGCTTTATAAAAAAGGCTAAAATAGTAAATTTTATGTTATGTATATTTTTTACCAAAATAATACATTAATTCTTATATTTATCGATTGATTGATTTATCACCAGGTGGTGGCGGCCCACACCTTTAATCCTAGCACTCAGGAGGCAGAGGCAGGTGGATTTGAGTTCAAGGCTAGCCTGGTCGAGCCAGTTCCAGGACAACCAGGCCTACACGGAGAAACTCTGTCTCAAACAAACAAACAAAACCCCACAAAACATTGATTTATTTATCTGTGGGAAGGGAGCTTGTATGTGCCACAGAGAGCTGGTGGAAGTCAGATGGCAGCCTGAGGGAGTCAGCTCTCTCCTTCCACTACGTGGCTTCCAAGGATAAAACTTGGGTCACCAGGACTGATGGTGCTTTCACGTGCTAAGCCATCTTGCCATCCCTATTTTTAATTTGTTAGTGTAGTTTTTGTTGTTACTCTTTTTTTTTTTCCCCTCTGTGTAGCCCTGGCTGTCCTGGACTCACTTTGTAGGCTGGCCTTGAACTCACAGAGATCTGCCTGCGTTTGCAGGCAGAGGACGATCTCGGGAATTAGTCCTGGCTCTCTACCTCTCTACCTCTTCTTGACTGAGGTACACACCAGGCTTCCAGAGCAGCGCTGGGGTGACAGTGCTTGTGCCATTATGTTTCAATTTACACAGGTTCTAAGGACCTAAACTTGGGTCATCAGGCTTAAATGGAAAGTATTGTACACACTGAGCCTACTCCCCGTTCCTGTAAATATTTCTTAGGTGTAAAGATAAAGGTTAGAGGGTCCCTTCTGGCTAGAGGCCCAGGTTCAATTCAGCACCCACATGGCACCTCACAACTGTCTGTAACTCCAAGATCTGACATCCTCATACAGACATACATGCAGGCAAAAACTAATGTACATAGAATAAATAAATTACTTTTTAAAAAAAGAATGAAAAACACCAGGTGGCAGTGGCACACATCTTTAATCCCAGCAGGCAGATCTCTGTGAGTCTGAGGCCAGCCTGGTCTACAGAGTGAGTTCTAGGAAAGCCAGGGCTACTCAGAGAAACCCTGTCTTTAAAAACAAAAACAAAAAGAAAGAAAGAAAGAAAGAAAGAAAGAAAGAAAGAAAGAAAGAAA
>NW_026592636.1:3753821-3808144 GCF_907164565.1 Psammomys obesus
AAAGAAAGAAAGAAAGAAAGAAAGAAAGAAAGAAAGAAAGAAAGAAAGAAAGACACAGACTAGGATGTCCTGGAAGATAAAGCTAGAAAGGCAGGCTGGTGCCAGTGGGAGACAGGCCCTGACTCACAAAGAAAAAAAGTCAGTATGGCACTTATGAGGCCACGCAGAGCACCACCAAAAGCACGAGATATGTCAGTGAAGGCCTAGAAACCAGGAAGGCATGGTAACAGGGACTGGGGCAAAGCTGAGGAAGGGTGGCAAATGGGAGACGTTTGGAGAAAGACCATCAGACTCTGGTAACTGGTTATGTGTGGAAAGTCACTCAGGGGCTTACATCTGGGTGTAAGGGACGCAGAACTGAACAGAAGAGTCAACAAGAGGCTGGCTAGAAGCTCCTAGCTTCAGAGATGAGCCAAAAGGAAAGAGAACATGCTTAGTGTCCCAGCTGTCCTGTCACATGACCGTTCACAGGCCCTCCTACTCCAACATGGTTGCAACCAGAAAAAGAATCCTTCTTCCAAGGACAGTTCCTTGTTCAGAACAGCCTTTGCCTGGCCCTACAACCCACTGTCAGAAGCCTTGAAGCCCAAGCAATGTTAGTGCCCTGGCCTTCAGTTCCATGATGGCATCCCTTTAACAAGTCCCTTCCTACTTAGGCTCCAAGTTCCTGGCCTTCCTGCCTTGCCCTGTCCTCTCTCAGCTGAATCCTTTATCAGAGACTAGGAGTCATAGATAGTTCCACATGAACACACCTGAGATAGATGCAGCAAAAGGCACGTGCTCTTGTGTTCAGCAGCTTCAGCTGAAAAAAGGGGACGGTAGCAGCCAGACCTTCTGAGGAGGCAGAGTTCAGCCCAATACAGGAACGTTTAGGATAGTGAGGTCATCAAAATGTGGACAGAGCTGAAGGGGGCATGTAGCTGAGCCATCACTGAGCGGGTGGTGTGGCCTCCTAATGGCTTCCTAGGCTGAGATCAGTCTGCCACACCAAGATGGCTGCTTGGGAGGATAGGCTGCTGCTGTCCTGGGTAAACCCACCTATCTCCAAACTTCCTCAGGACACATGAGGACATAAAACGTAGGCCACATATAAGTGGCTCCCTCTTCTCAATGTAGCCTTTTACACAGACTGTCTCACCCCACATCTGTGTCTGAGTTGAGTTAGGTCAACAGGTGGGACCTGCTTTGGCCTAGTCTTGGACTCTCTGTGTGGCCTTCTCTGTCATCCCTGTACCTCTGTAACTCCTTGAACCAGTGGGTGCCAACAGGGTTGGGTGGGAATTACTACCCAGGCCTGCCTCACCAGGCAAACTTCTATAGCTTCCTTCCCCATGGAGATGGGGAACAGATTTCCTATCCTTCCTCCTCCAGCCAGATACACAATCCCCCAAGAAGCTCAGCTACCTGGGTAAGCCATCTGCCAGAGGATAAACCTGGCGAGTCAAGGAAAGGATGTGTAACTCTCAACAGGACTGTGTATGTGGGAATAGGTTTCTAGTGAGTCATGAGAAGGGAGGCCCTCTTCCAATATGTCTGACAGTAGGTGCTGGAAAGTTATGGAAACAGGCAGGAAATTCTGACTGAATTGGGAAGAAAGAGAGTTGCTTTCTGGAATCCAGCTAACTGAGGACTGTGGCTTCCCCAGTAGGCTGATGACACCCCCTTCGTGGTAACAGGCAGGAGAGACTACTGTCTTTAGCTCTTTGATCTACACCCTAAGAACTTGTACCTTCAGATGGAAAAGTGAAGCTATCTCATGAGAACCTGCTGCTGCTTGACATCCAGTGAGATCTCGTGTAAGTGGCAGTGCTTTACAAATGACAAAGGGCCATCATACTCCTGCAGCCAGTTGGAACAGGTCTCCATGGCAGGCATGCTGCTACCACGACCTCCTAACCATCAGGCCTGGAGTTACCAGGCTCCACATGACACTTAGCCGAAAAGGATTCTCCTGCCCTGAACAAGCACTTACCTGCAGCCAGGGGAGTAGGAGCAAAAGAAGAGCAACAGCAAGGCTCCAGGCACAAGCCAGGGCCAGGAGAAGGTAAGAGCTCTCCTTGGTTTATGTCTCCAGCAAAGGGAGCACTTGTAGTCCCCTCAAGTCCTGCGTTCCATATCTAGGGGAAGAAAAAAAAAGGCAACTGTTGTGCATTCTCCTCTCTTTGACACCATCTCCACAGCTCCCGTTTTGAGGGTGACTTTGCACACACCTCAAGCAAGAGGACTGGGAGGATCCAGACCTTCTTAAAGAGGCCCTATCCTTGAGGCCTTCTCCTTTCAGTCTTATCTATCTGTGCCTTCCTCAAGACACACCACTGCTCTGCATCCTGGACACTTGTCTCTGAGGGGCTAATTTCTGGGTAGGCCTGGAGAAAAGCAGGACCCACAGATCACCCTGAAGATGGAGCTGCTGGTGCTAATGCCATCTTTTTGTAGCAGCCTAGTAAGCTGGTGTGATAGATATAGTTTCCTGCTGCCAAGGAGATTTTAGAAGGGAGGGAAATGTCCCTGTAGAAAAGTTGGTAATAGAAAAAGATGTTTAAGTACAGACATAAACCAAAAGGGCATCCACCACTGCTCTCTGATTGCTTCATGGCCTAGGTTTCATTCCTCTCATCATAGCTCGTCCCTTAAGCTCCAGGAAGGGAGGTTCACAGACCTTTCTATACTTTATGAAGCTTTATTAATTTGTTTTCTCAGTGGGCTGGTACTGTCTAAAATATGCCAACATATTATGGCTCTTGCCATAATCCCCTGCCTGGTCACATCCCTCCTCCTATAGGAATGGCTGCATGAAGGCCTAGCGTAATTTAAGTTCCCTTGTCTGGTTCCCCTTTACAGGAAAACTCTTCACTGATATGTACTATGTGCCAACATCAAGCAGAGAATAAAGCAGTCACTAGGTTCTGTCTTCTAGAGCCATCTAGTCAGGAATACAAACAGCTCTCTTCAGTGTCAGACTCTGAGAAGGGTCCCCAGAATACTTTTTCCCTAGTTTTTGACTTGTACACTTTACACATATATTAGAAAACCCATGTGAAGTTTCCTCCTTCTCTCAGTATACTGTGACTTGGGAATGATCTCTCCTGCATTGGAATCTCCAGAGTACAGTGACCTGGAGATGCTACACTCATTTTTACTTAAATGATGTGTTTGGCCTCATAATTACTTCTCTGTCAGATCCTATGTTTCCTAGGGTATTATACATCACCATATTCCTCAGAGTACCCACATAGTACCACATACATGATAGGTGTTTCAAATGCTCATGGGGAGCTGAAGAGATGGCTCAGAGGTTAAGAGGACCCAGGTTCAAGTCCCAGCACCCACATAGCAGCTCACAACTGTCTGTAACTCCAGTTTCAGGAGATCTGGCACCCCCACACAGACATACATGCAGGCAAAACACCAATGCACATAAAAATAAATAAAATTTTAAAACTGCTCACGGGGCTGGAGAAATTGCTCGGTGGCTTAGAGGCCTTGTTCTTGCAGAAGACCCAGGTTTGAGTCTCAGCACCCACATGGCAGCTCACAAGCATCCCTAATGCCAAGCCCAGGAGGTTCTGATGCCCTCTTCTGACTTCCATGGGTACCAGGCATGTACATGGTGCACATACAATCGTGCAAGCAAACAACTCCAATTCTAGAGACTCTGATGCCCTCTTCTGACCCTTGTGGGCACTGCATGCTTGTTGTGCAGGCTAAACACCCGCACACACAAAATAAAAATGAGTATTTTGAAAAAAACATTTTAGGTATATTCAGCAGCTTTCATGTAACAGGTAAGTTCTCACATCCTCTAAGAATCTTTTTTGTTTTGTTTTGTTTTGGTTTGGTTTTTTGACACAGGGTTTCTCTGTGTAAAAGAGCCCTGGCTCTCCTGGACTTGCTTTGTAGACCATGCTGGTCGCCTCCCAAGTGCTGGAATTAAAGGTATGTGCCACTATGTTCGGCCCTCCTCTAAGAATATCTTCCTTGCTTGCTTTTTCTTTCTTTCTTTTTCTTTTTCTTTCTTTCTTTCTTTTTTTTTTCTTTTTCTTTTTTTTTTTTTTTGACAGGATTTCTTTGTGTAATTCTAGTTGTTTTGGAACTCACTCTGTAGACCAGGCTGGCCTCGGACTCACAGAGATCTGACATCTCTGCCTCCCAAGTCCTGGGATTAAAGGGGCCACCACTGCCCAGGATTCTCTAAGAATCTTAAGGAAGGAAAAGTATCTTCACCACCATCCAATGTTGGACCCTGAATCCTCCCTTCATGCTGTGCCAGTGAGTGCACTAGCCTTCAGCACTGAACCTTGTATGAGTAGACTCCAGCTTCCTCTTTCCAATCAGCCTGTAAATATATAATCCTGCCTCAGAAGAATGGATATGCCCAGAATTAAAAGAAGTTATTCAATATTTAGGGATCTAGACTTAGAATAGTGTTTACTATATGCAGGCACTGGACTAAAAAATGTACTGTTTTCCCATTTAATCCTTAAAAACCTGGGTGGTGGCGGTGGTGGTGGTGCCGGCGGCAGCAGCAGCAATGGAGGTGCACTCCTTTAATCACAGTATTCCGGAGACAGCGGCAGGAGCATCTCTGTGAGTTTGAGGCCAGCCTGGTCTATAGAGCAAATTCCAGGACAGCCAGGGCTACACACAAAGAAACCCTACCTTGAAAAACAAAACAAAACAAAATACAACCTTAAGTGGGGGCCTGGCTCAGCACTTTAAAACACTTATTCTGGAGCTGGAGAGATGGCTCAGTGGTTAAGAGCACTGTCTGCTCTTCTGAAGGACCCAGGTTCAATTCCCAGCACCCACATGACAGCTCACAACTGTCTGTGATGCCCATTCCATGGGATCTGACACCTTCACACTAATGCACTTAAAATAAAGTTAAATAAATTTTAAAAAATAACACTTATTCTTGCAGAGGACCAGGTTTGATTCCTAGCACCCACACGGAGGGACTCCTAACCAAACCAAGCTTAACTCCAGTTCCAGAGGATCGGCCACCATTTCTGATCTTGTTCAGCACCGGGTACTCAGATGGTGCACATACATACATGTAGGCAAAACACCCATACACATAAAATAAACCTTAAAAAACAAAAATCAGGAGGTGGCACTTCATTACTATTATTTGTGCCCATGAGGCTCAAGAAGTGTAATAAATCTGTACCCGAATCACAAGCCCAGGTTTGACTAGATCACATCCCAAGGTCAGATGCTTGTTTAAACCATTTCATCCCCCCCACACACACGTTTTTTGTTTTTTTTTTTTTCTTGCACTTGGTGAGGGGCAGCGACTATAGCTGTATGTAAATTGGCTAGAGAACACTTTAGGATTATTTGCTTCAAGTTCCTTATTTTTATTTGCTTGTTTATGCAAGGTCTCACTTTGAAGCCTTGGTTGCCTTGGACTCGTGTGTGTATATCAGGCTGGCCTTGAACTTTCATCTACAGGCGAGCCGCACCACAACCTGCTCAAGTTCCTTCTATATTTTACAGACACTGTCTTCTATTCCAGGGCAAACCCCATTATATTGGGCGGGACCAAGGATACCGAAGTTGGGGGTCAGCCTCCGACTCCTTCGCAGGCAGAGTCAGGTCCAAGCCCCAGGTGCACTGGTCTCCTAGGCTGAAAGATTCTACCTTCGCGTTCCCTCAGCGCCCACCATCCCTGCCCGCTGTCCACTTGTGCCCAAGGAGTACCTGTGTGCAGCGCGCAGGCCCTCCGCCGGAGGGTGACAAGATTTAGAAACTAGCTCAAGGCGAGTGGCACCTTGCAGGTCTGAGAGCCAAACACTGTTCTCGCCCGGCTACTCAGGACACCGAGGCCCCGGAGCGCGCGGACGCCAGGACACCAGAAGAATTTGGCAGCGCTGGTCCCGGGAGGCAGGGCAACTTCCCCACCTTGTCCCCGTAACGGTTAGCAAACCCGGTCCTGGCTCCTTTGTATTTCAGGGAACAACATTCTAAACCCTCCGAGCAGAGCTGTCCGGATTAGGGTCGAGGTTCCCATGGAAACCAGAGGACGTTCTTTGCGCCTGCGCGGTTGCGCTAGACACGCTGGGAAATGTAGTTTCCAATTTGCCACTACTAGGCCTAAGAAAGGGACGCAAGATGGCGCTCGAGCGTCGCGGTTGGTTCTAAGGAGCCGGAGTCTTTGGCGTCGCTGTTGCTGTGGTCTGAGGAGAGGCTGCCAGGCCTGAAAGGTCAGATTCTGCGATGCCTCGTCTCTGAGGCGAGCTACGAAGAGGGTTTGATTTTGCTGTGTTTTTAAACAGCCTCGTGAGGGGTTGCCCTGGCGCCGGGCACAGGGGTGACCACTGGTGATCCCGGCTCGGCGCAAGGAGAAGGCTTTGAAGGTGGAAACGAGCCCAGGTTGGGGCTAGCCTGAGACAAGCGGTGCGAGCTCCTCCTTGCTGCCAAGTCGGGGCTTCGTATCAGGTGGGAACTGAATGGGTCCTTGAGCGCAGGGATTTTCTGATAGTGCCTGTGCGAGTTGGCTGTTTCCAGGCAGTTCTCCACCCAGAACCTTGAGCAGTCCTGTGAAATCAGTGAACTGACCTCCGAGAAACAGCCGTCTCTGTGTCCGGAGTTAGGCTCCTGTATTGAAAATTTAGAAACCCAGGATCTGATTCAGTCTCTGTTAGACACACAGGAGTTTCTCTTGCGTCTCAGTTTCTAAACACTGGTGGTTATAAGGCCTGCCCTTTGTCCCTCTGCAAGGTGACTTGGGTGTGTAGGCTGGATGGCCCTTTAAAGAGATAAACATTCCCATTTATTGTAAAAAGGCGCAACGTCCTGGAAGGATATTAGGCGATATTGTATGAAATTAAAAATGTGTAGTCTTTGCTTTGGCAATTTTAGAAATATATCCTACAGATGTGGTAGCAAACAAAATATTTTTGTAAATAAAAATACAGACAAAAGTACTTGGTGGAATGGGATTTTTAAAAATCTAGACAGCCTGTTCATCTATAAATGGTCACTTGTATAGCCCAGCAAGTTGTACACACCTTTGATGCCAGCACTGGGGAGGCAGAGGCAGACATATTTCTGAGTTCCAGGCCAGCCTGGTCTACAGAGAGAGAAGAAACATGTCAAAAAATAAAAATAAATTGGGCACAGTGGTACACACCTGTAATCCCAGCACTTGGGGAGGCAGAGGCAGGCATAGCTCTGTGAGTTTGAGGCCAGCCTGGTCTATAAAGCAAGTTCAGGACAGCCAAGGCTACACACGCAGAGAAACTCTGCCTCAAAAACTATTTATATGTACACACACACATACACACACACACACACACACACACACCCTTATGTATAAAAGGAAAGTTAAATACATAATAGAGTCTATAAAATTGAATGTGTATGGTTATTCTTGGTGTATGTGTATGTGTTTGTGATGTGTATGTGATTCTTGGTGTTGAACTCAGGGCAACATGATGATGCTAGGCAAACCCTTTATCTTAGTAATTTCAAATTGGGGCATATCTTATGGGAAAGTGCTGTAAAGGTCATGGTTTGAAAACTATTTCAAAGTGCTTTATAGAATGTTAGTATGCCGTTGTCTAGGGCCAGTGAGAGGGCTCAGTGGGTAAAGGGCCTGCCACCAACACTGACTGCCGGAGTTTGCCCTCTGGAACCTACACGTTGGGAGAACTAACACCCGCTAGTTGTTCTCTTGGCCTCCACACACACAAACTGTGGCAATTGTGTGCACACGCACACACACACAAAGCATTAAAATGTAAATTTTAAAATTTATATTTCTTTTGTTGTTGTTGTTTTTTGAAACAGGTTTCTCTGTGTCAACCTGGCAGTTCTGGAACTCACTCTATATTCAGGCTGGCCTTGAATTCACAGAGATCCTCCTGCCTCTGCCTCCCAAGTGCTGGGATTAAATGCATGTGCCACCACAGGCTGGCTTTTTCTTTGTTTGTTTCTTTTTAGGGGGGACAGAGTTTCTCTGGATAACAATAGTCCTGGCTGTCCTAGACTTGATTTGTAGACCAAGCTGACCCACTTGCCTCTGCCTCCCTCTGCCTTTGCTGAGGTGTGTCCCACCATGCTGGGCTTAAATTTCATTTATTTATTTATTTGTTTTTTAATGTATGAGTGCTCTGCATGTACCATAAGAAGGCCATAAGAAGGGCATCAGATCCCAATGTAGATGGTCATGAGCCACCATGTGGTTGCTGGGAATTGAACTCAGGACCTCTGGAAGAGTGGCTCAGTTCTTAACTGCTGAGCCATCTCACCAGCTCATTTCAAAAGAATACAGACACTAGTTAGTATATTTGATTAGATAACCATGGGGCATCTTTGGGTGGCCTCAGAAGCCATGAGCAGCCATTGCCTGTGAAGACAGAAGTGAGGCACTAAGAGACAGGACAGAGATTTCTCGTTTTATGTTAAGGTTTTCAGCAGTTTGTTTAAGCTTTGTATATACAGATCCTAATAATTTGTCTTTTTTATGCAGATGCTTCCCTTTCGAGCTTTTGTCTCCCCAGTGCTGGATCCTTATTTCTTAGGGTCCTCTTGGATGGGGGATTGGAAGGAGCAGAGTTTATGACTGTGCCCCTACTTTTTGAGATGAGCAAGCAGCAGGAAGTGGAGTTGTTCTTGGGACCTCACTAGCCCTCAGCCCAGGACGTAGCAGTCTGCTGTGACTCCTGTTTATCTGCAGGAGGGAAGGCAGCCCCATATTTACTCAGTAATGAAACTAGTTTCCCTGTACCCCTCCTGTGCATGCCACCCAGATGGGTTTAAATGACCCTTATTCCAGGAAACACTTAGAAGCTGAGCTCTAGCTGTGTGTGAATGACCTGCATTGTTTCAAAACAAAAACCAGAGAGGAGTGCTTATGGCTCCCCTTGCTTGCTTTGTTTCACAAAAAAGAAACAGACTCTGAGTGCAGTGACTTGGAAGTGATGAAGCCAGGGCTGAGACTCAAGTCTCCCCACCCACAGCTCTTCTCCACTTTAGGCTTAGGATAGGACTGGGAATTCCCCAGGGCTTGGTGAAGACACTTTAATGGAACTGGACATGATGTGATATTCAGGTCTGGTGTCAGTTCCTCTCAAACCTGCATTAAGGGAGGCCCTGAAGATGCTTAACCCAAACCAGTGTAGTATGTTACAGTGTCATAAGACACAGAGTGTGATCTTGGGGCTGGAATGGAAATGACAATGATGGAAGCACTCTGTTCTTTTTTTTTTTTTTGGACAAGGTGTTACTATATATCCCTGGCCTCAAACTCACAGAGATCTGCCTCTGCCTTCAAAGGGTAGGGCTTAAAGGCCTGTGCCCCTATGCCTTACCCAATAAGTATTCTTACAAGCTAAAATGAGGAGAAGAAACCCCTAGGTGGGTGGGATCACTGAGCAACCATCTTCCCTGATGACTATGGCTTTGAAAATCAGGCTTTCCAGACAGGCATGGTAGTGTACACCTTTAAACCCAGCACTTGGAAGGCAGAGACAGTGGGGTCTCTGAGTTCCAGGCCATGCTGGTCTACAGAGTGAGTTCCAGGACAGCGAGGGCTACACAGAGAAACCCTGTCTCAAAAAAGAAAAAAGAAAGAGACAGAGAGTGGGAGGAAGGAAGGAAAACAACAGGCTTTCTTGCAGTATAGCAGGAAGGTGATTCTTAGAACCCAAATATGCTCAAGAACTAGTAACAAATGTCCAAACGGAAGCTCAGCTTTAATGACAGGCTTGGTCTTCTACTTCCTCATATTAACTCCCTTTAGCTGTGCCAGCAGAACCAGAAGCCTGCTGCCCCATATAGGCTTGTTCCTCCCGGATCTGCTGATGGGCAGGCTGGCTAACATTTACCCAGGCCTTGCCCTAGAGATACAGAGATAGTACCGGCTACCCCTTTCCCTCCCCCAGCACACCACTCAACCAAAACAGGCCTGTCACAGGACACCTGAGAGACAGGAGAAGCTGGAGGAGACAGGAGCGGCTAAACATGGTGTGTAAACAGAGAAGGGTCTGATTGAAAGACGGATGGCTTTGTCACAAATGGAAAACACTTAATATGAAAATGTCTTTTATTTCTCAGTACAAAGCCAGATACTATACGACTTTGAAAAACTTGACCAGCCAGAGATCTTCAAGAACAAGAAGACTCTCTTTAGCCCAGTGCCCTGTGACCCAGTGAGGGCCCTGGGAAAACTGGGGCAGCAGCAGAGATTCTGGTCAATTGTGTGGGTGGTGGGTGGTCTGTGAGGCCCCTCAGAGCCTGTTGGGCTGGGGTCTAAAAGTGCTATCTGCCTTTGTGGCCACTGGTTCCCTGGCCTAGCTGCCTGTAGGACCGCGGGAGAGGAGGGTTACACAGAGTGGAATGGCCAGAAGTTGAGAGCCAGGGAGACGTGAACTAGAAAAACTGTCCTAAAAATTTCTGGTTTTAATTCCATGGCTGCATAAAGTTAGAGGGTGAGTGGAAAATGAAACCAGGGTGTAATTACCCTTAAAGGCACCTTGAATGTCTCTACCAATACCCTATAATAGAAAAAAAGTCTTGAGCCCTTGACAGGTAGACATGGGTCTGAAACCTAAGGCTGCAGGAAGTGACAAGGGTCTGGGGACTGCTGGGGGGGTGGGGGGAAGCTATAGGGAGCATGCAGGCCCATAGGTGCAAAGGGAGCTCATCTGAGAAACTGTGACCAATCTCTGTTTAGTGTCTAGGAGCCCTAGTGTAAGGGCTTAGGCCTCGCCCTCCTCTCTGCTGTCATCTAAACTGGCCTGCCTCATCATCTTCCGGAGCCTAGGTGTAGACACACCAGCCTTCCCCTGCCCTTGCCCTTGCCCCTGTTCCTGGAAGGCCTGGGTTCTGCTGGCTACTAGGGCAGCGCTATGAAGGGCAACCACAGACTGGCGAGACTTCAGGGCAGGCCAAGGCCCCTTTCGGACCCGCTGGCCACCTTTGGCTCTTGAAAGCTGAGAGAGGGGGTGAAGAGGCTCTTCATCGGAAGACTCATGGGAAGAGAAAACCTGGGTTGGGGAGAAAAAAGAGCCATGGGAACTCAGCGCTAAGAAAGGGGTAGGTCTATTACTTGGCCTTCCCTGCTTGAACTTTCTTCTGGCCCCTAGAAGCCTTTTTAGCGGACTAAACCTGACTTTAACCACATTCTCCTCTCATCCCTCTGCCTGTATATGTTCAATCCAGTGAGCCATAGCTGAAACCCTGCCAGGTGCTAGGCCCAGAAAAGGGCTCTGTGATACCAGGGTCTGGGTATTTCATAGGACACTTGCCTTGGACAATAACCACCATTAATCCCACATCTCCATACCCAGCACCTAAAATGTTCTGCCTGTGCGGACTCCTTTTGTGCTAGCCATGTGACCTCATGTCACATGTGGGCCTGGCTTCCTCAGGCAAGGGCCAGCTTCCTGTCTAGCTTGTGCCCTAGCTCTCAGCATGCAGCATGCTTGTCCACTTGGTAGGTGGACTGTATGAGCACAAGGCTCTTCTCTGTGCCATCCTTTGCTGTGTGGCTCCTCAGCTTTAGGATGGGGCTTCAGGAATGGTCTCGCTTATCCTCTCTAGTGCAGGATGTCATCAGCTGCCAGCAGAGCTCATGATCTAGGGAGGATGCTCACTCCAAAGCTAGAAGCCAAGCCCCTTAGGAAATGAGCCAGTTTGTCAGGCTGGGGCCAGACTGTCCCTTGCTCCTGGTCAGACCTGCAACTCTTGCCAAGCCTGGGAGAAGCGAGGTGGTCACCCTCCTCAGGTATTCAGGACAAGTTGCCTTGCACAGAAAGGTGGGAGGTGGTAGCGAGACGATACCCTACGGCAAGGGCCTGCCAGCCTAAAGTCAGGCTGCAGCACTTCGCTCCCTTAGCTGCTTCTACAGAGCTCCTGCAGGAGAGCTCCCCTGCCCAGACTCACCTCAGGCATGCCTCCAGCCTCTGGGGTACTCTCTGGCTCCAGGAGACTGATAGAGCGCATGACCCCTCGGAGGTTGATGCGGGGCCGAAGCCCAAGCTCTTCTTTTGGGGTTTCCTGGCTTTCCTCCAAGCCCAAAACCATCCCCTTCTCACTGCCCCCTGGTTCTGGTGGAAGAGGTGGCAGTGGTGTAGAAACCTCAGGTGGCGGGGGCTCCTCCAGGGAGACCACACCCACTTTCTGCTCCCAGACATGGCTCTGCCGGCTGTGAGGAGGTGGCTCTGAGTCAGCTTTGAATGACACAGTAGCCACCCCCAATATACACATCACCTTCTCCCTAGTCCCCCCCCCCATACCTGGCAGTCAAGATGCCCTGGTAGGTCTGTAGCTGGCGCAGGAAGCCGGGGTTGGGGCGCACAATGGGCCGGAGCTCCTGCACGTGGATCAGGGCTTGCTCCAGGCCCCAGCCATACTGCTTCATGGCATAGGCCAGCACTGTGGCAGCAGAACGGCTGACACCCATCTTACAGTGGACGAGCACCCGAGTACCCTGTGCTCTGTGGAGGTGGGATATGGTCAGCCCATTTCCCCTCAGCCGAGAGGCCTGTAGTCCGGGAAGGGATGGGGGAGGGCTCGGGACCCAGCAGTGAAAAGGAAGTGAGGACAGAGAGGGCAGTGAAGGAAATAGAGCTGAGGGCAAGATGAGCAGGAGGAGGGTACCAGTCCCCACTGGAAGCCAGGGCTTCGCCAGTTATATGTGGTCTGGAGCAGCAGGTGCTGGGAGGGTCCCAACCTGGCGTCCTCAATGAAGCGATGTGTCTCCTTCCAGTGGGGCAGCAGCTGTGCGGACTCCTCATCCCACACGCGTACGTTGTGGTAGGTGAAGCGCTCAGGAAAGAAGTTGTCAATCTCCCGGGCCATGTTCAGGATATGACTTACCCTGTGCCAAAGAGTCCAAAGCCAGACTGATGTGGCAAAGACCAGGCTCCCTGGCCATTTCTGTTTGGTTCTTGCTTCTGAGAGTCAGGGGATGGCAGCAGTTGGAGTGGGAAGAGAACTGAGCCAGCTGCCAGCTGCCTAACCTTGGGCACGAGTTTCGCTGGTGAGGAGTCCACCTTAACCCTCTTCTATTCTGTGACTGCAGTTAGCTTTCAAGCTAAGCTGAGATCAGGGGGCTCTGAGCGGCGGGTAATAAAGGCTACAGCAGCTCTCTCAGAAGCCCACGGTGGGGGATGACAGGTTCCTTTCAGAAGTAGCAGCCACATCCCTACTAGAAGACGGCATTTCCTTCTACCTGTAGAGGTGGCCAGGAACCTCTTCTGCTTGGCAAGTGTCCACCACCGTCCTTCCTTTCAGCACAGTCGAGCCCTCATTTCTGCGCTATAGGGTGTGCTTGGTGGGGGCAGATGGCTAAGCCAAGTGAGCCCAGCATCTCCAAGGGCGGGTTAAAGCAGAAACAGTGGTGCTGGGGGTGAGCTAAGATTCCGGAAACGGCCCGGACACCCACAGGAAGCCTGAGAGAATGAGTGGCCATCCTGAGCCTGGGGAAGCCTACCTGTTTCTCTGAAGTTCCTCCAGATTGGCAGCATTCCACTCAGAGCCCTGCAGAGGGAGAGTAGGAGAGGAGCACTGGGCTCCCGTGGCTTGTCTCTAGCTACAGGACCTGTCATAGCAGCTGCATCGGTGATCTGGCCCCCACCTCCTACAGCCTGACTCACCAGGTAGAGGTGGGGGAAGATCCGGGAGGGCCGGTCTTGCTGGGCCATGAGCAGCAACATGTGGTTGTCGATAAAGTCCCGGTACTGCTGGAGGGGGCATCCCAGACGCAGCTCCAGGGCTTGACGGATCTGTGGGGGGAGATAGAGAGGAGAAGGCAAGGGAAGAGGGTCCACAGTGAAGCCTCTGAGTAGAGGCCATCTGCACAGAGCTCAAGTCAGGAACTGGGGAATGGCTCAGGCCTCAGGAAAGCAAGCTGAGAAAGACCCCAAGGGAAGGTGAGTCTCAGGCCCTGGGCCCAGCCACCCTGCCTACCTCTTTGGAAGTCACACTGTCCAGGTCACTGGTGTCCAGCACCTGCCACAACTCAGCCAGGATCGCCTGCTCCATCTGCTCCTGTTCTGAGGCCCTGGCAGTGATCCTTCAGTAAGAGGCCGCTTCACAGTGGTACACCCCCTGCCTCTCCTTCCCCTCCCTTTCCCCTCCCCTTCCCCTCCCCCGCACTGACTGTCCAGGCTCAGCACTAGGTGGTCGAAGGGACTCCAGGTCAGACATGGCCATCCACTCATTGAGGCAACTCTGGTCAGAGTTCAGTTTCTCCTGGTAGTGAGTGGCCCAGGCAAGGGCACTGCCACCAGGCACAAGACCACTGCCTAGAGCTGCCTCACATGCTTGGTGTAGTACCTGCAGCGTGGCCCTGGAATGAGAAAGGGGCTGAGTCACACAGTCCTGCCTGGTTCCCTCCTCTGGGCCTGGCTGCTGTCTAAGGAGAGGCTGGCCCAGGGCTGGACTACTGCGGCACTCACCACATGGTCTGGATGGAGACAGGCTTGAAGATTCGGCTCTGACCACCAGATGTCACACTGAAGCCCCTGCAGGAGACCCAGGGAGAGTGTGACCAAACGCCAGGCTCTCAGAGAACCCAGTCATTTGTCAGCGGGGAGGGGGGGGGGGGCTGAGGCCCAGAGGTAGGTAACTTGCTCAAGATCATACAGTCCAACAGAGTATGGCCCCAATGTTCTTCAATGCCTGCCTCCCCATTCTCCTCTTTCCCCCAGTCCTTCTGCTACCTCTTACCCATCGCCGTCCAGGTACACCTGGGTATCACTCCAGAGGGGCAAGACCAGGCCCAGGGTGCAGCTGTGGGAGCTGGCAGGGGACAGGAGAGCCATTGTCCCTCCGCACCTCACATCCTTGGCCCAACCCATCTCTCCCTGCTTCTACCTGCTGTCAGGGAAGTCCACCCCAAGAAGGACGGTCTCATCCTCACTCAGACACTCTCCTGTGGACACTACCAGCAGGTAGCGAAGTCTTGGGGGCCTGGCTGCCTCCAGCTGGGCTGCCTGGGAAAATGGAAGAAGCCCTCAATCACAGGAGCTCCTGGATCTGCCCTTCACTCCCACATGGACACATCCCCTAATTCCCAGAAAGAAGGTCACGGCTACTTGAGATACAGTGATAGTCAACTTTTCCAATTTATGGAACAAACTGTCTTTAAAACAAATGGGAGCCAGGTGCGGTGGCGCACGCCTTTGATCTCAGCACTAAGAGAAGTAGTCGCAGGTGGATTGATGTGAGTTCCAGGCCAGCCTGGTCTACAAAGTGAGTCCAGGACAGCCAAGGCTACATAGAGAAACCCTGTCTTGAAAAACCAAACCAAACCAAAAAAAACCAAACAAACAAAAAACAAACAAAAACTCTTAAATGGGGAATATAAGAAAAGGAGGGGAGGGGAGCGTTGAGAGAGGCAGCCTTTTGTTTCTGCCTAGCAGAGAGGTTTCATCTTTTGAAAAAGTATTTTATTTGTAAGGATTCTTTGTCTGCATGCATGTCTGTGCGTGATATGCATGCCCAGTGCCCAGGGAGACCAGAAAGGAGTGTCGGCTGTCCTGGGACTGGATGGTTGTGAGCTACCATGTGGTTGCTGGCAATTGAACTGAGAGTCCTCTAGAAGAGCAGCCAGAGTTCTTAACCCCTGAGCCATCTTCATAGCCCTGCAAGGAGGTTTTAAAAACCCTGCCCCTTAGTCAGGCATGGTGGTGTACGCCTTTCATCCCAGCACTCAGGGGGCAGAGATAGGCAAATGTGAGTTCCAGGCCAGCCTGGTCTAACAACCTGCCACTTGCCAATATTTTATTTGAAAAATGTCTTCTACCACAGGAACATTAAGGACTTAACTTTTTTTTTTTGTGGGGTTAGGAGTTGGAGGTAGGGCCTCATACATACTAGAAGGATTTCATTTTATAATGGGTTAGAATAGCATTCCTCGGGCTGGACAGGTTAAGAGCACCACTGATCTTCCAGAGGACCCAGGTTCAATTCCCAGCACCCACACTGCAGTTCACACGTGTCTGTAACTCCAGTTCCAGGGCTTCTGACACCCTCACACAGACAAGCATACAGACAAAACACCAAAGGGGGAAAAAGAAATCTCAGCACTTCTGTTCCAAACCCAGCTTTACCAAAACCTGCATCTTTTTCAAGTGTCTGGTGCCCCACCCTTTCTGCAGAGCTGGCGCTTGGGCTCCAGCAGACCTTAGCCCTTCGTGGGTGCTGTTTGTCTGGCTGGTACACAGCTGCCAAGGTGTGCTTCAAAACCCCGGGGAATCTGAGTCCATCCCTGGGCAGCTCACTAGTATCAACAGGAGCCTCTTGTGGTTAACAGAAACCTCCTCCTGTACCCCCCCCCCCCCCCCCGCTTGGCTCACATGGGACAAACCTCCCTTGTCCTTCACAGCCCTCCAGGGACAGCCAAGCTGGCCCTGCTGATATGCCTCTAGCTGAAGCGGCAGAGTTCTTGGGGAGCTGCCTGGTTGCCCCCTAATCTCCCTTACCAGGCGGATGTTATCCTGTGGCCTCAGCAGCTCCACCATGAGGTGCAGGTGCTGCTTTTGCACTTGTTTCCAGGGACTCTGGAATCCTTGCCCGTTGTCCATCTGGTCCTCAGTGGGCTGCCCCTCACCCGAGGGTTCCTCAGTTGGCCCAGAGTCGGCCTCAGCTGCATCGTTACTGTCCCCTCCATCCTGAAGTCCCAGGACCGCCCCTCGGAGCACCGCAAAACTCTGCCTGGCAGAGCGATGGGGAAATGGTTCAGGCCGTAAGGTTTCCAAATGTTAACAAGGGACTGCTGAAATGCTGAAATGGATGGCTGGGCTGGTGTAAGGGACGGTTTACATTTTTAACTAGCACCCAGAGCCAACCTTAGGCTCTCCAGCTCCTTCTCACCTTGTTTTGCACATTTGGGATGTGTCCCTTTTCTGGGTGGACTCAGATGCTATAAACCTGCTTAGGCACCTACACATCTTCAGGCCCCATCCTGCCCTTGGTCCTGTAATCACTGGCCCGTCCAGGTAAAGAATGAAAGCATCCACTGACCAGGACCAAGTTAGCCCTGCTGGTTCATCCATAAACCAAAGATGGGATCTTTGCCAGCTCCACCCACTGCCCCTGGCTCCCACCTAAGCATGACTTTATCTGACAATACTTCAGTGAGTCCGGGCTGCAGCCCACAATGGCAGCGGCTACCCTACCGTCTACAGAGAAGCACAGGTCCGGAGAAGGGACTCACCTTCGCTGGAGCCGGCCTCTGCTTCTGACCTGCTAAGGAAGCAACCCAGGGATAGAGTAAGAGAGCAGCCCCCAGGACCGGTAGTGCCCAAAGCCTCTCCTCTCCCCAAGGGAGCTGAGCTCTAGTTGGGGAAAAAAAAAATCTCTTCCCTCTAAAGCTGTTCCGCTCCACAGACCCCAGAGAAGTCCCGGCCTAAGTCTAGGCACAGCAGGGGTACAAGGGCAGGTGGCTGCAGACTGTGGGGAGGGTCGCAGGACTTTGCATCTACCTATGTCCTGGGAGCCTCAGAACCTCCCAAGTGCCCCAAACCATGAGGCGCAAGGTCCTCTCCGCCTACTCCCACCCAGCCCAGGCCGGCTGCCAGGGGCAGGACGTGCTCCCTCAGGCCCAGCTGGCAGCCAACTGCGCGAAGGGAAAACCCAGCCAAACTCACCGTGGATCCCACAGGCGTGGAGTGACCACTAGCAGGCGGCGAGCGACTCACAGTGACCAACGCCATGGGGCAGGCCCGGGTCACCTGGGCGAGCACCCCGCACGACCCCTCCCACAGCCCACGGTCAGCCCCAGACTTCGCACAACCAGGAAGGAGAGAGTGGAGCTGCTTGGGCCTGGCACCTCCTCGGGAGCGGCCCTTAAAGGGCCCGACTCATGACCAGTCGGTTCTCGCAGAGCCGGCACGGAGCGGCGGCGGCCCCTCCCCTCCGGTCTCGGTTGCGTTCGCCCCGCCCCGTCCTCGCTGGAGGCGTGGTAGAAGGCGGGGCCGAGGGCGGGGCTCAGGTGAGGAGCCCAGCTCTCACTTTCTCTCCCGGCTTTGGTCGCCCGTGCTGCACCCAGGAAGATCACCTGAGTGAGTAGTTTTGGGCCTCCACTGTTTGTTTTACGCTCTGGCTCCTGGGAATGAAGGAGCAAGGACAATAGGTCTTTTTTTTTTTTTTTTTTTTGACAGGGTCTCACTATGGAGCTCTGGCAGGCCTGGAACTCACGATGTAGACCAGATGGCCTGGAGGTCACAAAGATATACCAAGTGCTGGGATTGAAGACACGCGCCACCATGGGGTTGCGAGGAGGCACTGGGTCTTAAATCTACCATCCCATTCCAAACTTGTTCTCCTTTCTGCTTGGTCTTCATTCCTCCACTCTGAGGCGATCTGGGAGACCAGAGACCAGAGACCAGCAAGCTTCTGAGGAAATGAGGTTGGGTCTTAGCAATAGTCCCCAAATCATACAGACCTCTCAGGTCCACAGTAGTGATGACCAGGAAGGGCTGAGCCCCTTAGAGTTTCACTCTGGTAGAAAATATTTGAAACTGAGCTGCAGAGAGGGGGGTGGGAGCTTGGAAGACCCAGTCTTTTTCCTCTCCCCAGCAGGCGAATGGACAACACTGTGGGAAGAGCCACATGGGCGGCAGGCAGAACTACCTGGGGTTGGGGTAGCATGCAGGGAGATCTCAGAACCTCCAAGAACGAAGAACGCCTGCTCTATGAGAGGATGGTCTTATTTAACAGCTATGGAAATACAGTACCCCATCCAGTGTGCCCTTGGTTCCAGCCCACGGAGGACAGCAAGCCTACTGCCGATGTTTTCTTTATTTCCACCTTGGTCTTACGGACAGCCTACCTCCAGGACCCCAGACCCCAAGCACAGCAGCAGACAGTTTATAAATAAATAAATTACAAAAGCAAGCAGAAGGAAGGACCCCGGAGAGCCTTCCCAGGGCCAGGCAGCTCAGTGTTCTGTGAGTGACAGCTGCAGGATCCGCTGCAAATCTTCTTCCTCCTGCTGACCACGTCGCTCCAGTTCCTCCTGTTCCCTCGAAGACAACTCCAGGGCCAGGCGAAGCTGCTCCTCAAAGCTTGGGGGTGCCGGGGATGGAGGTGTCCTCTGAGGAGACTCTTGACCCCTGGACTCTGTGGACAGCTGTAGGCTTTCCTGGAGGGCCCTTCAAGGTGAGGGTTAAAGGAGAGCAGATCAGTGAGAAGGCTTGGAGAGAGGCCAAAAGCATGTAATTTTGAGCACAAGGTGTCAGGGACAGAGACAAGCAGGCCCTCTCTGGCCCTTCACACTCCTCATGGTGAGCAGCGTTTTGTCAAGTGAAGGTACGGAGCCCCTGGATCAGATCTCCCGGGCTTCCCACCTACCGACAGTCAGCCAAGGACCCACACACAGTTCCTGGGGACTCACTGCTCCAGCTGAAGCTGCTCTTCAAACACCGTGACTTGGGGAGGCGGGTGTATGCCGGGCCTCGTGTTGGTCAGAGCTTCCCACACAGTCACCTGCGGTAGCCAGAGCCCAGAACTGTCACCTCAGGCCTGTGGCTAAGGAGGCCATGACCCACTTTCCCTCTGCATCCCACCTGCTCTGCCTCCGTGCCAGCCTCAAGCAGGCTCTGCTGAATGGCAAACTGCAGCAGGTCGTCATCCTCATCTCGAAGGGGCTCATTGCGCTCAGCACCTAGCACGCTATACCCCTCAGGCACCTCGAACACAGTGGGATCCACCTCACATGGAAAAGGGCTTCCTGGGCGGGGCAGCAGAGAGGTCACAGTCAGCCCCAAGGCTGACCTGCCACCCATGTCTCCTGTAGCTACAGCCATACCTGAAGCAGAAATGGCAGAACTGGGCGTGGGGATCCACACTGAGCTCACAGGCTCATCACAGCCACACAGGTTACTGAAGGTGATGCGGGCATTGAGCACATGGAAGAGGGGAATCTCTGAGAGGAGAGAGCCAGGCTTGAGCTGCTTGCACCCGACAGTAACCCTAAACCCGAGGAAGGAGTCACACCCAAGTCCTGGTTACCCCTTGGTTGCCCTCTCACCGATCTTGACAGGGAAGCCTGGTGGGAGGCGCAGAGTGATAAAATCCCGCAGCTTGGCAAAATGAGCATTGCTGATGGCCATGAGGTCAATGATGGGTGTCACCTGGTCACCCAAGGACAGTGGGTGCTCCTCACTGAGCCACAGTGTTGCCTTGAACCTAGCCAGCCAACCATAGGAAGTGGGTCAGGGACCTTGGTGCCTCTACCCTTTCTAGTCCCCTGCCTGTGGTGCCTTCCCCCCATTCAGCTCCTGACTGCCGCCCCCTGTAAAGGCTGAGCAGTCCCAGCCCCTGGCCTGTCTGGTGCTGATGATGGCTTCGTGCCGTTCTTTTGATCTGCATGAGGAGGGGCAGTGGCCACCCTGTTGGCTTCTCTCTGGGCCTTGTCCATAGCCTGGTCTTTGTCCAACACTAGCCAGCACTGTCCACTTGACTGTGCTGGACACACACGCACAAAAGTGCTGTGTCTGAGTGTCGAGCACAGCCCAGGAGTTGGGAACTCTGGGGTTTAAGTCCCGTCTCCAATAATGTCTGTGCAGAGGCACAGGAGGCTGCAAGGCAAGGTGCGTAGACCTGCTACAAGGCATCTTCACTGTGACCATGCACATCGGGCTGACTTTCTGCTTTTCTGGAGAAGAAAACAGACTACCAGAAGGGAAGATTATTTCCTTGTGATATAAGCCAGTGAACAGCAGAGCTGTGGGCCCTTCCCACTCTGTCATGCTCTGTCCCTGGCACACGCTCACTGAGTTGAACAGAAAAACCAGCCAGGAATGGTGTAATCCCACTACTTGGATTGTTTTGAGTTGGAGCCTAGCCTGAGCTACGTAAAGGGCTCCAAGCCAGGGCTACAAAATGGGACCCTGTATCATAAAGCTAAAACAAGCAAGCAAAAGCAAATACACTGGTGATAGCAACCGAGTATGACCAGCTCCCTGGGCCAGGTGCATGCTAGGTTCTCAGAGCCTGGCTAAGAGAGACATGGCTCCCACCCTCTGGAGCACAGTCCAGAGAGAAGCCCTACTGGGTGAGCGTACCCCTCACTGTGACACACTCCATGAGTGGCAGGACTCTGCCATGTTCAAGGTCTCCTGATGGAACCCCCACCTGCCCCCAGACCTCACCTCTGTACTTTGCTGGACATCTCCACGGGGCGCCCAATGTTTCTTGACTCCAGGCTGAAGCTGGGGTCAAAGTACTCCTCGGCAGAAATGGCTGTGGGGTTGGTGGGGCTGGCTGCTTGCTGCACAGGAGCCTGAGCAGACCCCAGGGCAGGATTTAGCCCTCCATATGACCAGAGAGTGCCCCACCCAGCCAGGCTTGTCCCGGGAAGCCAAGCTCACCCCGCTGTGGGAGGCGTGCTGCTGTGCCATCCCCAGGAAGGACTGGAAAGGAGTCTTCCCCGCTGAGAAGAGGGAGGAACCATGAGGGACCTCTGGGTCACTTCCCAGCCTGTGTTCAGAAGCTTTCTGCCTGGGAGCCTCCCGCTGGGTGGGAGAGGGTTCAGGCAGGAAGAGGGAGTCCTTCCACCCTGCCTGGGCCTGCTGAGCCCTGGCACCAGACCACAGGATGACTGGGCGGCAGGCAGTCGGCAGTCGCACCTGGGTTTACCTTTGTTCCTTAACTTGTCCTGATCAGAGAGGTGCTCTGTCCTTGTGCGTGTCACCAGCTCCACATTGGTGGCACTGTACACCTGGGGATCAGGGCAAGACATGGGGAACTTGGGGTTCAGAGCCTGCCTCATCAGCCCAGGATCCCAGTCCTCCTGTTCCCAGAGACACACAGACTCTTCCCACAGCAGAGCAGGTGGCAGGGTCCGAACCCCAGGCGTCACCAATGGGTACATGTAGTTAGAGAGCCAAGAAAAACAAAACAGACAACCACCCATTAGTTCATCTCAGAGCCTAGGGAGGGAGGGGTCAGCCGGACTCTGGGCCGTAGAAATTCTCTTTGGTTGGTCAGGCTTCCGGTGTGAAAACTATCCCATCTCTCCCTCCACAGTGCGAAGAGGTGAAGGAGCTTGGGCCTCACAAGGCTATCCCTAAGTCTGATAGCCAGGCAGCCCCTCCTACCTTGGCCTCGTAGCCACTGACGGTCTCCATTTTCTCAGACCGCCATCCCCAGATGCCACATTTGTTCCTGCAATAGGACAGGATCCGTGAGGGCCCGTACCCCCATTACACAGCAAAAGTCCCTTCACCAAGCTGGCTACCCAACTGCCAGGGTCCCTTCCCACGGTGACACATGCAGGAGTCTGGACTAGGAATAGACAGCTAGAACATTTGCACAAGGGCCAAGGACCAAAAGGCAACTTGTTTTGTTTTCTGAGACAGAGTTTCTCTGTGTAGCTCAGGGATTGGCCTGCCTCTGCCTCCCTAGTGCTGAGATTAAAGGCGTGCAAAGCCTGCCTGGCTCTTAATTCTTTTTTTAAAAAATATTTATTTATTTATTTTACTAGGTATAATGATGGTGTTGGGCTTCAGCTAAAAACTGTGCGTGAATGTAAAACATTGATTATTGAGAGGATGTCTAGGATGATTTTGTTCTTGTGTATTTCTCATTGTTGTTTGAGACAGGGTCTCTCTTGCGTAGCCCTAGCTGTCTTGGAACTGGCTATGTAGAACAGGCTGGTCTTGAACTCAGAGATCCTCTGCCTCTGGCTCCCAAGTGTGCACACATACACACAAAAATATAAGAAATAAATCTAAATAAGGTATCTACAACAAGTCTGGAGATTATTTTTTTTTTCTCTTCATCATCATCTTCCCTGAGAGAAAAGTACAGGACTGATGGCTTGCTGTAAGATTCTACCAACCACTAAAAGAGTTAGTAGCAGGCATTTACCAGCTTTTCTACAAAAGGAATGATGAGGTAATGCTTTTCAACCCATGCTATCAAATTTTGCCTCATATCAAAACAGATACAGACATGAAAAGTAAACTGCAGATTCTGGACGCACCTCAGCAGCAGAGTGCTTGCGTGCTGGGCGTGAAAGCCCTGCGTTTTACCGCCAGTGCAGAAAAAGACAGATGTACTGTGAATTTTGTAATTTTGATTTCTTTACAAAAACACCGAAAAAAATTAGAAATAAAACAACAACAACAACAGCAACAACAACAACAAAAAAAAAAAAACAGAAATGGGCTGGAAAGATGACTCAGAGGTCAATAACACTGGCTGCTCTTCCAAAGGTCCTGAGTTCAATTCCCAGCAACCACATGGTGGCTCACAAACATCTATAGTGAGAGCTGGTGCCCTCTTCTGGCGTGCAGGCAGAACACTGTATAAATAATAAGTAAATAAATCTTGAACAAAAACAACAACCAGAAATTATAAGAATATGTTTTCATTTTAATTCCAGGTGTGGGAATACGGAGCAGCTTCACAGAAGCTGACTATTATTTGCTTCATGCTTTAGCAGAGGCATGATTTTGCAGATAGTTTCTGTGATTGTGTGATGTTTGGAATTCTGGGGACTTTTCGGAGAGTATATAAACACTAGGGTCCTGAGAGTAGGGGTGGGTTGTTGGATGTTTGTGGTTTGTTAAATAGTCATGTGCAAAAAAAGAAAGAGAGAGAGAGAGAGAGAGAGAGAGAGAGAGAGAAAAGAAAAAAAGAAAGAAAGAAAGAAAATTTAGCTATCCTAATTGTGAAGATCAAACTTGCCCTAAGGAGCTTGATGTCCCTAATCAGGCAAAAGTAGTCTAAACAATAATGTCACCCCCTTTCCTCTCTGTTTTTCTCTCTCTCATATCTAGTGTTAGGGGGCTGCAAGGGAAGAGGAAAAAGGGTAGAGAAGGGTGGAAGAAAAAGGAACCTATAAAGGAGTAAAGATCTGGTTACGGAGAGGAAGAAAAAGAAGTAAGAGAGGAAAGCAGGCTGGCCATAGACCAAGATTTCTTTTAAATATATAGACAGAATCCTCTGCAAATTATTAGCCAACAGAATCTAGTAACAGAGAGAAAGAACTCTATACCACAGTCAAGTAACACTATCCCAGGAATGCAAGGTTGGTTCAATACCAAAAGAATCAACTGATGTAGTAAGTCATACGAACAGAAATCTTTAGCTGTGTGCTGGTTTGAATAAGAATGACCACCAGAGGCTCATACGTATATGAATGCTTAGTCATCAGGGAGTGGTACTATTGAGAAGGATTAAGAGGTGTGGCCTTGTTGGAGGAAGTGTGTCACTGGGGTGGGCTTTAAGGTTTCAAAAGCCCACACCAGGACCAATCTCTCTGCTTGCAAATCAGGATGTCACTCTCTGCTACTATTCCAGCGCCAGGCTGTGGCCATGCTCCCTGCCATGATGATAATGGACTAAACCTCTAAAACTGTAAGCCAGCCCCCAATTAAATGCTTCCTATTTTAGGGGCTGCAGTGGTCACAGTGTCTCTTCATAGCGATAGAACACTAAGACAAGGTAGCAACAGGGATCAAATCCAGGGTCTTCCAAGTGCTAAGCACACATTTATTATTGAACTATAACCCTTACCCCCAAAAGATTACTTTAAAAAAAAAATACCAAAAAAACACATGGTCATATCAATGAGGCACTGAACAAATCCAACACTTTTTCATTAAAAAAAAAAAAAAAAAAAGACCTCAACAAATTAGAAATTGAAGCAAAATTTTTTTGTTGATAAAGAGTATCCCTGAAACCTCATAATTAGTATTAGGTAATGAAACACCAAGGCTCCTGCCTCTTCTAATTAACATTGTACTGGAAGTCCTAGCTGGAAAACCTAGGCAAACAAAACAAATAAAGATTCTATATTGAAAAGGAACAAGAAAAACTATATTTATAGATATGATTTTATATAGTAAAAATATTGGGGCTAGAGAGATGGCTCAGTGGTAAGAGCACTTCTAACTCTATTACAGGGCAAGAATTTGGACCCTGGTACCATTATAAAGCCTCCTATCCCAGCTCCCAAAGCTCTGACGCCTCCTTGTGGCCTCCTCAAGTGCACACATATGGTGCACACACATATAGGCAAGCAGTCATACAAATAAAATCTTTTTTAAAAATAGGAAGTTTGCTAAGTATCTAGTTGAGTACAGCATTGTTCCAGTATATGTGACCAATATGGAATTGTATTTTTATATTTATAATGAACAAATGCAAATTTTAAGAATGAGAGGTTGGAGAGATGGCTCAGTGGTTATGAGCACATGTTTCTCTTTTAGAGGACCCCTCTTCCATTCCCAGCACACACATGGCAGTTTACAACCATCCTTAATTCTAGTTCCAGGGGCTCCAACTCCCTGTCCCTACTGTCATGGGTACTAGGCACACATGTGATTCACACATACATGCAAGCAAAATGCTCTCACATAAAATAAAACACATCAATCTAAATTTTTTCAAAAATTCATGAAATAGCCAGGTGGTGGTGGCACACACCTTTAATCCTAGCACTTGGGAGGCAGAGGCAGGCGGATCTCTGTGAGTTCGAGGCCAGCCTGGTCTACAGAGTGAGCGCCAGGACAGCCACAGCTACATAGCGAGACCCTGTATCAATCAAACAAACAAAAGCAGAGCTGACAAAGTGGCTCACTGGGTAAAACCATCTGCTGCCACCAAACCTGATCACCAGGTGGTGGAAGGAGAGCACCAACAAATCCCAAGCATTGTCCCCTAGCTTCCATATATGACATGGAATGCATGTCACGTACACACACTTAGACACACAAACACAAAATAGATAAAGTTAAAAAAAAAAAGTACAAAAAAATTACTACAAAGCAAGAGTATTAAGACAGTAAAGGAAGCCAAGTGTGGCAAGGGGGTGCCAGGTGTGGCGAGCTGGCACCAGGTGTGGTGTGGCATACACTTTCAATCCCAGCACTCAGGAGGCAGAGACAGGCAGATCTCTGAGTCTGAGGCCACAGAGTGAGTTCTACAGAGTGAGTTCCAAGGCAGCCAGGGCTACACAGAGAAACTCTGTCTTGACAAACCAAAAATAAGAAGAAGAAAAAAAAAAAAAAGAAGAAAGAAAAAGAATTCAATAAGAGAAAGAGAACCTGACTCAGACATAGTCACTAAAGAGTTGGAATAGTCGTTTGTCAAAAAAAATAAAAATGAATAAAATGACCCAATTTGCACATGAAAACATGCTCAGCATCCTTAGTCACCAGAGAAATGCCAATCAAAACCACTATGAGGTGCCACATCCCAACCATAAGCCTAGCTGGACTACAAAAATCAAAGGACAACCAATAAGGAGCACTAGTGAGAATGTGGAGAAACTGGGCCCATCATACCTGCTGCTACCAGTGTAAACCGGTTGGTGTCCTTTGGTAACAGTGTGGCATTTCATCAAACAAAAAATACTGGGTTGTTACATAACCCAGCAGTTCCTCTCAAAGGCTAGAGAAATGAAATCCAGGAGAAATGAAAACACACGTCCACACAAAACTTGTATAAAAGTATATAGTATGATTATTCCTAATAGGCAAACAGCAGACAAAACCCAAAAGTATAATTGATGTAATTATGTAAATAAAGAAATAGAGAGCCGAGTGAGGTAGCACACACCTGTGATCCCAGCACTCAGGGAGGCAGAGGCAGGCGGATCTCTGAGTTCGAGTCCAGCCTGGTCTACAAGGCCAGTCTAGGACAGCCAGGGCTCATTACAGAGAGAAACACTGTCTCAAAACAAAACAAGAAATTAAAAAAGAGGAAAAAAATAAATAAAGAGAAATAAAAAAATAAATAAAGAGAAAAAAAAAGAAAGAGAAAAAGACGAAGGAAGGAAGGAAGGAAGGAAGGAAGGAAGGAAGGAAGGAAGGAAGGAAGGAAGGAAGGAAGGAAAGAAAGAGGGCCTGGAGAGGTGGCTCAGCAGTTAAGAGCAGTGGTTAAGTGTTCTTCCTAGAGGTCCTGAGTTCAATTCCCAGCAACCACATGGTGGCTTACATTCATCTATCATATGATCTGATGCCCTCTTCTGGCATGCAAATTGAGGACACTCACATTAAAAAAAAAATTTAAAAAAGAAGGAAAGAGTAATTATGAGCACTGGAGAGAAGGCTTCGAAGTTAAGGGCATTCGACCTCTGCTTTTGCAAGGGACTGGTTCAGTTCCTTGTACCCACATGGTGGCTTACAACCATCTATAATGAGATCTGGCGCCCTCTTCTGATGTGAAAGCATACATGCAGATATTGTATACATAATAAATAAATAATTTTAAAAAGCAATTTGTTCTTTTTTTTTTTTTTTAATACAGTATTCTGCCTGTATGTGAGCCAGCAGGCCAGAAGAGGGCACCAGATGTCATTATAGATGGTTGTGAGCTACCATGTGGTTGCTGGGAATTGAACTCAGGACCTCTGGAAGAGCAGACAGTGCTCTTAACCTCTGAGCCATCTCTGCAGCCAGATATGTTTGTTCTTACAATGCATTCAGCCTTAAAAACACATGAAGATTTACAAGCTATAGCTACAGTTTGGGTGAACCTTAAGAACATCATAAAGTAAAAGAAACACACAAAAAGCAGCATATTTCAAATTGCACTCATGTGCAAATTCCAAACAGGGAGATCTGTGCAACAGAGACTGGATCAGTGGGTTCTTAGTGCCACACGGATGACTGCAGCTAAAGGCTTACTGCTTGAGACAAGGAAGTGTTCAAGAAGTGTGGTGATGGCAAATATTTGTTAATAAAAGCCACAGTAACCCCTGCTCCCCAATCTAAGCAGCCCCTAGTGATACGGGATCAGCCTCCCATAGGTGTCAGGAACCCTTAGGGTAGTTCTGCTCTTATTAGTGGTGGTTTACACTGACCATGATGCCATACACCTGTAATCCCAGCATGCATGATTGGAGGCAAGAGAGTTTCTGGTTCAAGACCAGCCTGGGCTACACAGTACGACCCTAACTTTTAACAAATGTGGGTTTTTCTATCTCTTCTCCATCCTCACCCATGGTGTACTGGGCCCCAACTGACCTCTCAAAGGCCACATTGCGAGTGTCCAGGTGGGTGGAGACGATAGGAGAGGTGAGACGGCTGGCCACGTGCTCCTCGCTGGGCCGCATGGCAGCCAGCAGCGCTTCTGGTTCGCGCAGAGCTGGGCCTAGTGTCTCTGTGTGCACCACCTGCCGATCATGGTCCACTTCCATCACCAAGGCTCCCGCCTCTGTCAGCCACCAGGGTGTCACAGGAGGGCGACATATCAGTGGTGGGCCCTACCGGCATGCCATCTTCAGCCAATTGCTGCTAAGTAGATACATCCTCGGCCCCCAGATACCCCTCCACCCTCAGCTTTCAGAAGGTACAGAAATAGAAGGCTATCACCCTCACAAGTCACTGGAGAGTCTGACGGTGCCGGCACACTTTTCCCTGAAGCAAATACCCCAGCGCTCACCCTGACCCCTGAAGATGAAGCTCCTCCGGCCACGCTGCCAGGTCATGTGCTCAAAGCCCAAGAGACTAGTGTCCACCCGCAGGCTCTCACCCTGCTTCCACACTCGGTACACATCGCTCGGGCACATCTTGGACACTAGGGGTACTGCAAGGAGTCTCAAAGTCAATGGGGGTCTTCCCCAAGTGGCCCACTCCAAGTCTTTGGCAGCTGATTGGTCCCTACTCACCCCAGCTGGTAAACTCCCATTTCATTTCCACGTAGAAATCAGGGGCCTAAGAAAGATCAGAGCTGCCTGTTAGGGCCTGTGGCCTGGTGTCACAGTTTAGTAGGCTTTGGGGCTAACAGTTCACCACTATTCTTTGGGTTCCCACAAATTTGTGTTTCAGTGTTGTGGCCTAGCTAGACTCCCACTCCAAACAAACCATGCCAAGGAAAGGGCCCAAGTAGAACCTAAATTGGTCTTCAACTATGAGCACTGGGGGCCTGGTGCCAGTCTCAAGATGGCCCACAACCCACTGGGGGCCTCTCCAAGGCCTCTGTCTTTTCTGTGCCTCTGAGTCCTGATCGCTCTAATGGGGACAATGACTCTTCCGGACTTTCCCTGATGTGAGGAAGCACAACTGTGCCTCTGTCCTTTGCATTCTTAGGATGGAGTACATAGAAGTAGGCACTGCAGGGTCCAGGCCATGTCTACTCAGTGATCCTTCTGGAAGTTTACATTCTCTTGGAGGCTCAAGGCCTACCATTCTGCCCAAGAGATTCCTGACATCAGGGACCCTCAGTGCTGGTCAAAGTCTTCCTTCCAGAGACCCCAAATCTCATCTGCTTGGGCACGGGATCCTCTATGTCTTACTTGAACCTTGGCAGAGGTCAAGACACAGATGGTGAGAAAGCACACTGCACAGCCTAGATATCCTTCCAAAGCCAGGCCTAATGCAGGGACCAGGGTGGCCCGGCTTTGACACCCCACTTCTGTCCGATGCCCTACCATACCTGACGGAGTTTGTTGAGCAGTTCTGGGATGCCAGCCAACCTCTGCGTGGCCCTCTGGAAATCCCGATACTGGAGCACCAGCTGCACCATCTCAGGGTCCCCAGTGCTGACTGCCTCCTGCAGAACTGGAGGCCAAGGACTGCTGGGGAAGCCCTCCCAGGGGCCCCATGCCTGCCTAACTTACTCCCACCCACCAACCTGGATGCTAGTCTCTGCCCTGTGTAGTACCTGCCCAGCCCTGGTGGCTCTCCCTGCCCACGTTGGCATTATGTCGAAGGAGGACTCTCACAGACTCCAGGTTCCCCAAGGACACAGCCAGCTCCAGGGGGGTCCGCCCTCGGGGATCCTCCTGTTCAATGTCGTGCTGAGGGAGATGGGACACTCAACACAAGGCAAGAGAGAGCCAAAGCAAGGAGGTCACTGGACTGAAAAGGGCTGGAGTTGCGATAGGAAATGAGAGTAACCAGGTCAGTGAGAAGAAAGAGGGTGACCTGTGTGGACTGGAGGATGTCAGAGTCAGGAGGATGTCAGGACAGTGAGAGCCAGTGGGAAGGGACTGCTACCCATAGAGTTGGGGGCCTGGTGGCAGTCTAGTGAGGCAGGTTCAGGTGAAGAATGTCAAGAGTTTGGACCGGCCTGAGGACTGGGAGCATGGTTTTCGTCCTCAGTCTAGCTCAGAGGTGATGAGCGTGAAGCCAGGGCTCAATGCAATACGAGGTGGGCAGAGAGCAGAGCAAGGCCCTGCAGGAAGATGCAGCTGAATAGAGGCTCAAGCTCGAGGGCAGGGGACCTGGGCTTCAGATAGGGCTGGACCTAAGGAGTCAGAAGGCGGCTGCGGAGCACAGTAGGGGCAGGTGGGCTGCAGGGTGGATTCCACACCTCTGGCAGGGGGAACCAACCGGATCCCCTGCGGGGCCTCACCTGGCGGCTGTGCAGTGCGGCCTCCAGTTCGCGGTGCCGGTTCGCCCAGACTAGCCGGTGCAGCGGGAAGGTGGGGCCCAGGCCGGCCATGCTGGGCCTCAGCGCCGCATCCCGAGTGGACCGCCCAGCCCTTCTAGGCCTCCGCCGGGCACGACCCCCGCGCCTCCGCCGCGAGCCGCACCTCAGCTGCACCAGCTGCAGCCCCACGGACCCTTAGCAGGGAGCCGCGGCGGCGAGAGCGAGGGCGGCAGGGAGGGCGGGGCGGGGGCCCTGAGGGCGGGGCTACACAGGGCTAGGGCGGGGCGTCGAGCTCCGCGCCCCCTCACCTCCCGCAGCCATGGCAACCACTGCAGGCCTGCGCGCTGGGGCGGGCTGAGTGTGTGTGGGGTGCTGTCCAGTCTCCAGAGCAACCACACGCGCCCCGGGAACAGCCAGAACCTCGTTTCCTAGCCGCAAGGGTCGGTAGGGGGCGTTACGGAGGGCGGGGCCTAGCTGCAGCTCCACCCGTGCCCGCAGGGGGCGCCCCAGGTCCTAGGCAGACCCCTTTTCTAGCGGTCTGAAAGCGGAGGAAAGGGCCGCGAAGGGAGCTAGGAGGCTCGGTAGCGCGGGGGCTGGACCCTGGCACATACGTATGCAATGGGCCCGGGTCTGTTGCTCTTGCAGACCCTCGCCCACAACGTGGCCTTCTACCCAGCCCACTCCTGGGTTCCGCCGGCACCGACTGGCCTTTTGTATGCGGGTGAGGTGGGAAATCTTGCCCTCCCAGGCCAGGCGCTTAGCTTCCAGAGATGGGCATCCATCAGCAGCCCCTAACGCTGACCAGTCAAAGCTTCTTTCCCAAGTATCATCTGCCTGGCCCTGATGCCTGGATGATATCACACCATGAGTAGGGAACCCTCCAGAGCACTGGAATCAGCCAACAGGAATACTGGGGTTGGGAACACAAGCTCAGGCAATAACCAGAGCTTTCCTGGTGGGAGACCGGCCACCACATGGGTCCCATTTGCAGAGGCTGCATTTTGCTGCCAACAGGGAAGGAAGAGTTTCGAAATCAGGCCAGCACTTCCACGCACACAGGATCTAGGGTTCAGGCAGTCAGCTTAGTTCCGGCCCCTGGTTCTCTTGAGCCCTATCATTGGGGTCTCTGATTCCGGTCTTGCTGGGTGCTAAGGTAGTAAACCAGACTTTCCAAACCTGAGCCACTATCCTGTTTCTCTATTTTTTAAATTTACACTTGATTAACTATCCATTCATTCTTGTGTGTGGGTGCCTATGAGTGTGGAAGTCAAAAAACAACTTTTAAGAATTGGTTCTCTCCCTTGAACTCAAGATTGTCAGGTTTGGCAGCAAATGCCTTTATCGGATCTTGGTGGCCCTGTCTCCCTATCTGTAAGAGTTAGTGTGATGGAGAAAGGCCATCGGACTCGAGGCTCTTTCCTGCCCCAGGATGTCCTCATCTCTGCAGCCTGATCGCCACGTTTACCCCCTTTCACCCTGTGAATAGGTGGCCTGTCTGGGACCCAGGCCACCTACCTTGAGTGGTGTGTTCAGGTCATCTGTGATGTCTGGACTTTGAAAGGAGCTCAAAGGCTTCTGAAGGTCCAGAGCTCTACAGTTGGGCTCTGCTGGCTGCTGCTTTCCTCAGAGATGTCCCCATATCCTCTCTACCCTGAACCTAGAAGCCTGAGCATTTCTCCATCAGCCCCTATTTCTCTGACAGTGACCCTCTTGTCCATGCGGGCCTCTCCTGGCTGGCAGCTTGCCTGCTCCCATTCTCCCTGATGCCACCTCTAGAACACCTCTGGTCTTGGGTATTCCATGCTGACCCATTGCAGTATCAGAAGCGAAATCCACCTTCCTACACCTTCCCTTCCTCCCCCAAGACCAGCAGTGCTCTGGGCTGTCTCACCTTTTCGTCTTTTTTAAAAATATATTTATTACAGAGTGTTCTGCCTGCATGTACTCCTGCACGCCAGAAGAGGGCACCAGATCTCATTATAGATGGTTGTGAGCCACCCTGTGGTTTCTGGGAACTGAACTCAGGACCTCTGGACCTCTTGACTAACGTCATATGCTCCATGTTTGACCAGCTACTTTTCAACCCTATGTGTGGCCTAGCCTGTTCCACTGCTCAGCCACTTTCTCCTCTCTGGCCTCTTCCACTTCTTCCTTCACTGTCACCATTACCAGAACATCTTATCTGGACAGAAGCAATAGCCTTGTCTCCCTACTTCTTGTAGTTTTATTCATGAACAGGATCTCATGACCTCAGCCTGCCCTGAAACTTAAGAATTAGACAGACACGATAGCAAACACTTGGGAGTGGAAGCAGGAGAATGAGTTCAAGGCTATCCTTGGCTACATGGTGAGTTTGGGGATAGCCCCTACTAACCGCCCAGAACCAAGCAAATTCAGCCTCCCAGTCTGTTCATATCTGCAGGCTGCAGACACTGGGTACTCTTGGACTATGCTAAGTTAAGGCTGGCCTTTCAGGGCTCCAAGGCCTGGGTCCTTCTATTGTGTTTTGCTGTCTGAGGTACTTGTAAGTGCTTGATCCTTTCTGGACTTAGAAACATCTTCACTAATGACACACCAATGCTGGAGGCTCTGCTCCAGGGCCATTTCATCCGAGATGCCACAGTATTATCTCTTGTGTGCACCCATCCCTGCATGAACAGGGCAGGCAGTGGTGCTTACATGTCCTGCCAAGGGCTCCAAAGACCCTGGAGCACGGACAGTTATAAGTCCATTCAGGAAAGAAAGGTTTCATGGTGGGGTACCCCTCCAGCCCAGAGAACTCCAGAGGGTAGACAGTGAGACCACAAGAGAGAGAGGTCAATGCCAGCCACAGTCAAAGGCCCAGAAGGTGCAGTGTGGATGAGAAAGCAGATGCGTGCCGACAGGGAGTGATGATCGATATAGTGTTGATGTGCAGGGAACTTTGTAAGGCCAGTTCATCCCCAGCCATTCCAGACATGACACTGACATGGACCAGGGCCCACTTCTGCTTATCTGGGAGGTGGCAGGGAGAAAAGGACGGGCTACCAAGGTCCTCCCTTCTCAGGCCCCAGGCAGAAGTGACTGAGAAGTGGTCACCAGGCACAAAGAGTCTGAGACAGCGAGGAATCAGGCACCATTTTTTTATAAAAACGCATAGTCTCATTTTCCACTCTTTAAAATCACATTCAAAAATCGGCAAAGAAACGCCCCGGGGAGTGAGTAGACGAGAGGGGGTGCCGGCCCAGCCCCAGGGGAGCGGGCATGACACCACACAGCTGCGCGACTGGCACAAGGGGGCATGCGGTGGGCAAGGTGGCACCTGTGGGCGGTGGCACTGACATGACATGGGCTAATGGGCTGGACAGTGTGGGTGGGGGCACACTGACCAGCCAGGACAGGGAGAGCTGGCCCCAGCTGGGCTCTTCTGCTGTGCCACCTACCTGCCCAGGCTGTCCCACTGTGGTCCTAGGCAGGTGAGCCTCACCCAGCCCAGGTCTGGGGACCTAGGTTCAGGGAGGCCAGTGTGGCCCAATCCACAATTGCTTTTTCTGTGCTCCTGAGTCCAGGCACGCAACGGGAAGAGGGGATTTGCATGGAGGCCAGCAGCAGCCACTGCCAACGGCGGCTTCCTAACCCAGCCCTAGTGTCCAAGGAAGGGGAGAGGGGGCAGTGGCAACACCCAGGCCTTTCCTGAACAAGGACCCAGGAGCCTGTCACTGTGGGAGACCTCCAGGTCTGGGGAGATGAGGGCTTTCTCTCACCAGTGGCAAGAGGGCAGGACAGCAGGGGTCTGTCCCTCTGTGGCATGAGGGCTGTGATAGGAAAGTTCAAGTAGTATCCCTGTGTTGCACCTTCCTTCCTAGGGTAGGGTGCTGGGCCACCCAGCTGGGCCACAGGCTGAGCACAGCCCACAGAGCCTGAAGTAAGACACACACCAAGTGTGGCTCGCCCCATGGAAGGGCAAGAGGGCTGCTGAGGGTTGTTCCTCTTCCCTGGAGGAAGACACTGGGAGCAAAGACCCTGGGAGGGGGAGGGGCAGGGCAGGGTGCTAGACAGCGGCTGGGTTGGTGGCAGCAGGAGCCGAGGCAAGCGGGCCCCTCCCTGGGGACTGGGCCAGGCTGGGGCCACAGGAAATCACAATAATTACAAAATAAAACCTTTTCCGCTTTGCGGGAAAACAAATAATAAAAATTCAACAAAATAAATTAGAGGTTTATAAAAGGCGGGTGGGCAGGCGGGCAGCAGGTGGGTGGATCAGAGGCCGTTGGCACTGCCACGCTGGATCAGTGGCACCTTGCTCAGCTCCACCACAGGTGAGCGTGGCTTGTTCTTCATCTTGGGCACTCGCTGCACCAGCTGCTGGGCCTCACGGTACGCGTCACGCAGCTCTTTTTTCCATTGCACCAGCTCAGGATCACTCTGTGCATGGCCAGGCTCTATCAGCCTCTGCCGGCCAGGCGCCCGCCCACTGCACCCTCCCCGCAGGCTCCCACTTACATCGCACTGCAGGACAAACTGCTTGCCACCGCGGATCTTAAGCAGGAGACACTTGCGTTCCTTGATCTGTGTTTCTTCCACCGACTGGATCTCTTCCATGGTCAGGAGGCTCTGCTGCAGGATGGGAGGGGCAGCAGGCTGTGAAGAAAAGGCCCTGGGACCCACCCTGTGCCCACACCATGTCTTCCCAGCACCCCTTCTTACCGGAGCCTCTCCTTCACCGCGCCACTCGAGCCGGTTGGGGAACAGGTAGAAGTATCGCCGCTGCCACTGGGTCAGGAAGGGGTTGCCCATCTTGGACATGTAGCCATGCATGATGCAGTCCTTACCCAGGGCATAGTCTGCACAAGAAATGGGATGCAGGCTCAGCACCCACCCACACCCAGACACTTTCAATTTCTCAGCAGAGCCCACTTCTCATTTCTGCAGTGAGCATCACAGCTGGTGTCCCCCATGGTCATGAGTCCTCACCTTCCTCGTGGCCCAGCTGCTTGTTTTTGGCTTTCTTTCGTGCCTCCAGTCGGTCTGTCTCAGCATTGATGGTGTCAAAGACAGTCTCTGCCACCTCCTGCTGCCACCGCTCCGAGATGGTGAGAGGGAAGTTGCGGTAGAGCTCCTGGTCGCTGTCCAGTAACTTCACCAGGCGGACATGGCAGGGAAACACGGAGAGACGAAGGGTGCCGGACATTAGCAGCCATGGGCGTGTACAGGGCCTTAAGCTAAGATGGTCTCCAGTGACCACCATCCCCAGGGAGGCTGGGGGATGAGGAAGTATGGCTCACAGCCCACAGGGTAGCCACAGTGTCTCACAGAGGCATAGGAGGGGCAGGGGCCATCCAGACCAGGCCAGGCTCAGGGTTCAGCAGCCAAGCCAAGGTGCAATACCTTGATTCCTTTCGTGTCCTCCTCATCAAAGGAGCCAATGTCAAAAGCATCCGCTGCATTCACCTCCCCACGTGGGGGGACCAGTGGAGGTGGGTACTACATAGAGCAGGGCGGGTATCAGCAGTGGTGAGGGGCCATGGCGCTCCTCATCCTACCCCTGGATTGCCTCTTACCTTCTGCAGGAAGACCATCTGCCAGTCCAGGGAGCGGAAGAAGGGGCTTTCTTTTACCTCCTGAGCCCTGTGGAGACGTGTACCTGTCACCCAAGCTGGGCTAGCTCCAATCTGTGGAGTCATTAGCTTATATCTGCCTCTGGACTCAGCTACCTTTTGTCTCTGTCTTTTGTCTCTTAAGCAAGTTCCATAACTCTCAAACTGTTTGCTCATCTCTAAATGGAAGAAGCAGTTCCCGCATCCTTGGGTTGATGTGAGTTTTAATACTGCCTTGCCTGGCAATTAACAGATATCCCAGTAGACCTACAAAGCTGCTATTAAGCTGGGTATGGTGGTACACGCCTCTAATCAGAAGCAGGAAAATGAGGATTTCAAGGCCAGCCTCAGCTACAGAGTAAGGCTACCCTGGATTACATAAGACCTTGTCTTAAAAAAAATTACCACCCCTACCTCATGCAAACAAAACAAAACAAAAAAACCTGTTATAATTATGGTTATCATCACTCTGCTACAAAGACTCTTCTGGATCTTTTGAAAGCTGGTCCCCAGTTGGCTCCAACTGGGACACACCCAGCCAGCCCTGCCACCGTAAGGACACTAGATAGTGTGGGCCATGATATCCCTTATGAGTTCCTCACAAGAAGGTTAAGACCACGGAGGGATTCAAATGAGGGGACATGAGCACTGTTCTAAGGGGGCACAACCAGAGGTCCAGGAAGGCTGGGGCAGCAGCCCACAGCAAACACCGAATCCACCCATATGCTGGAGAGGCCAGGACACTCACCCTCGGCCCAGACAGCCTAGCCTCCGATTGACATCCCTCTGCAGCAAGCCTTCCAGCAGGGACCGGAGTTCAGGGGAGAAGGAATCAGGCAGCTCAACAGCCTTTCAGGTGAAGAGAAGGAGGATGTCAATAGGAGCTCAGGAAGAGCCCTTGGCTCTGGGGGAGGGGTAGAGGTCCCCAGCAAGTGTGAGCTCTGACAACACAAGCAAGGCAAGAGGCTACAGGGCAAGAAGCCTTTCCCTTAGGACAGAGAAAGGATCACTGGCTCAAGAGCTCTGCTGGCTAGAGAGAACCAAGAGTTGACGGTTGATGGCACCACTATGGACCTTCACTGCTCCTCTTACACTCACCATTGTCAATGTCATGCGATCAATCTCATGCTTATCTTTGGTCTTGTGCTGCCGGAAGGGGCTGTGTCTGGACAAGAGGTCAAAGATCAGCATCAGAGAATAAGAATGGGAAAACTGAGATAGACCTCAAGAATGAGGCTAATGAGAAACGAGGGAGGGCACCACTTCTAACACCCAGGCTACACAGGGTTCCCCTCCCGCTTCCTGCCTGATTGATGAAGTAGCTCAAGGCCTTGCTCTACCTACCCACCCAGGATAGCCTACTCACCCCCGCAACAACTTGAAGAGCATGCAGCCCAGGGAGAACCAGTCAGCACTGCTGTCGTAGGCTACACCCTTCTGTAGCACTTCGGGTGCCATGTACCCATGCGTGCCCCTGTGGAAGCACAGGCCGTCAGTGAAGTGGAGGAGGTTTGGGAAGCAGGGGAATGGCTAGGCACTCACACACTGGCATGGGGCTTCTTCTTGGAGAAGTCACAGGCTAGGCCAAGGTCCGAGATTCTCACGTGGCCATGTTCGTCCAGGAGAATGTTGGCTGGCTGTGAAGGAAGCCCCGTGAGCTTCTGAGCCAGGAGGAGGCCAGCCTGGGCCTTCACTAGAGGGGGCTATAGGTTTTGGGGACAAGGCCCCAGGCAGGACACTCCCCCTCCCCCGTGATGACAACTGAACTCAGAAAGTGGCTCAGGCAAGGAGGGGAGGAGGGTCAGGCAAGGAGACAAGCCTGAAGGAAGGGATGGTTGATGGCGGCCCCTCACCTTCAGGTCCCTGTAGACTACAAAACGGTTGTGCATGTGTTCAAGACCCAGGATAATCTCAGCTGCGTAGAAGCGCATGTCGGCCTCAGAGAAGACTCCATGCTGAGAGAGGTGGTAGTGCAGGTCCCCACCTGAGGGGCAGCCCCCCACATGAGACTCAGCTTCCTGCCCAGGTCCAGCCCTAGGTCCACCCCCTGGGGCTGGTCCTGAGCTCACCGTTCATGAGATCCAGGATGAAACTGAGCTTGTCTGGTGTGTGGAATGCATATGACATGCACACGATGAAGGGGCAGTCCTAGGAGGGAGGGGAAGGTGAGCAAAGGCTGGCTGCGGCTCGGGTCAGGGGTTACTATGGGCCACTTGGCCAGCCAGCTCACCCCGGTGCTGACAAGGGAAAGCATGATCCGCTCGTTCAGAGCCAGGGTCTCTCCCTGCTTCATCTTGATGCGTTTCTTGTCCAGACACTTCATGGCGTACCTGTGATGGAGCAGGAGGTCAGCTGTGTCAGCACACCCTGTGGGGCAGAGCCCCAGGCGGCCTCAGCTGGCTGCTGATGAAGACCAGACGCAGGACAAAATGTGTGACACAGCCGGTGCTTTAGAGAGGGCAGAAGGTTTTGGCAAGTTAAGAGTCTGAGGAGCCTAAAGGAGACAGAATAGCCAAAACAACACAGGAAGGAGGGGACAGTGTCAGGATGGGTAAGGTATGGTCCTAGGCAGAGACTGAACATTCAGGGATGGCCAGCATGAGACACTGAGGCCCATAATTGCTCTTCCCTAAAAGGACCCAGTCCCTCATGATGGCCCTAGAAGCCTGACTCCTCCCTTGGGCACCCCACCCACTGCCAGCTGATCAGGGTGCTCACATCTTGCCTGTGTCTGCTTTCCGGCACCCATAGACCTCACCGAAGCCCCCACGACCGATGATTCGATGCACACTGAAGTCATTCATGGTCAGCTGCAGAGTGGCAACAGCTGGGGTCACTTGCAGGCCTTTTGGGCCCCACAGCAGAGGCATGTAGCAGCAGGGACAGGTCCTGCTACCAGGGTCCCCTACCTCTGTGATCTGGCCACACACTTACCTTTCTCCAGTCTCCCCCACTGGGGTCCTAGCACTGGCCCTCCTCCCATCCAGAGCCCCCACTAGCCACCACTGTGGGGCTACACGCCAGCCCCCCCCCCCAGCCCACTCACGTGGATGTTGAGTTCTACATTCTTCCACTGGCAGAACCGTGTGAACTTGTCACTGGGAAATAAGAAGGGCACACGCTCAGGCAGGTATCAACGCATCAGAGGCCACCAGGGCCTGTCCCACCCACTGCCCTTCCAGGGTCCTGACAAACAGACATAGAAACATCCTGAACCTATAGTCAGCTCAGGCCACATATCCTCAGCAGCCTGAGCCATAGTGTCCTGCTGGGATGAGAGATGGTCTTCAGTCAGACCCACTAGGGCATACACCTGCTGCTCACAATCTCCTAGCCAAGAGCTCATTCCCAGGGAAGGCACCTTCTCAGCAGCCCCACTGCCTATGGCTGTGTAGCTTTGACTGAAAATGCTGCCTCTAGCATTCTGCCTTAGATTGTGGTGGTTTAAACCACAGAGGGCAGTGTATGCTTGAAGCCTAGCCCTGCCGGTACCCTGATGCTCCACACAGAACACAGGGAGACACAGGGTGAGAGAAAATCTATGTGAGGATCTATGTGACCTCCCAGGAGTCCCTGTGAGGGGGCATAGACAGAACCCACACCTGCCCGCTCAGAGCCAGAGCAGGCTGCCTCTACCATAAGAATCGCTTCTCTCTCTCTTCTACTCACCTCTCAATGAACTTCTGGAATACATCCCCTCGGAGGTTCTGACAGATCTCCTCAATGTATGGCTGTGGGGAGGGAGCGGAGAGTTGGTGACCAAGTCTATTAGCCCCTGGTGTCCCAGGTCCTCCATTTAGGACTGGGCTCCAGGACCCCAGCTGTCTAAGGCAGGAGGGCCTGATCTGGGCAGGAGGGGGCCAACAGGAAAGGAGCCCATCACACACCTGGAAGAGATCTGGAGGCACCTGCTTCTTCACCAGGTGGCCCTGGACATGCTCGGTAGCATTCTTTGAAAAGGGCTGGAGAGGACAGAGGTGGCTGTGAATTCTATCCAAGGCCCTTTGTGCCCTTCCAACCCCAGGTTGCTTGGGGCCAGCACATGAGTTTGCACTGAAGGCAGCTGACCAGAACACTCACGTGTGAGCAGGCCAGCAGTTCTTTCATGATGTAGGAGTCAAAGATCTCCCGGCTGCGGACCACCCGCTCCTCCTCTGTCTCCAGCTTCTCATATTTCTTGATCTGGTGGAAGGCACAGGCATAGATGGTCTGCCGGAGCATGAGGCAAGGTGCCTCAGACTCAGCAAGGTGCTCAAGCACCTTTCTCTCGCCAGACCTCACTCGCCTTACCTCTTCATAGAACTCCACCAAGGGCTTGGCCTCTTCCAGATGATTCAGGCAAAAGTCTCGGAAAAGCAGGTACCCTGAAAGCAACCAGGTCTGGTCACACTGAACCATGCACTCTTGTCTCAAAGGCCTTACTGTCACTATGGGTGGAAAGAGCTTGGGGATTCCTAGACAAAACTAGCCAGGGCAGTAGCAGAGATGGCTATACTGCAGGAAGGAGCTAGGCAATGTGGCCACTGAGGCTGCCACCAGCCTAAAAAGTCCCTGTACTTGTGCCCTATCCCCAGAACCAGCCTTTGCAGAAAATGGCTGGGAAATGCTGGTACTGGAGAAGGGTGTGGGATTGGCCCTGGCATTAGTAGTTCAGGGCAGTGCCATGACCTGACCTCCTCTGTGCTGATGACACTGCTACCTACTATGGTGACACTACCTACAGTAAGGTTCTTGGTGGGGACATCATGACAGACTGGTCCTCTGAGCCAGGTCAGGCTGTAGCAGGAGGGAGGCAACAACCAAGAGAGGGTCCCTATCCCTACCACCTCCCTCCCATCTAGATGATTTTTCAGAGTATCCCTGACCAGACAGGCAAGTCCAGTTGGGGAAACTGAGGCTCAGGGAGACCTGCGGTAAGAACACAGAACTCCTCGATCCACTGGAGGATCCCTTGGAAAGGCAGGCCAAAGGTGGAGGTCTCAGAGCACCTTCAGGCAAAGCTAACGGTGGCTTCCCCCCTCGGGCTCTAGTCCAGCACAAATGCCTGAGGGTTTTTGTTGTTTTGTTTTGCAGACAGGGTTTCTCTGTGTAGGCCTGGCTGCCCTGGAACTCACTCTGTAGACTAGACTGGCCTCAAACTCAGAGATCTACCTGACCTGCCTCTGCCTTCCTAGTGCTGGATTAAAAACCTGTGCCAACCCCCCCCCACACACACACACTGGGGTGCCTGAGTTGTGCTGGGTAGCTTTCAATGCCTCTTTGAGGGTCACTTGTGGCCTATTTACTGACCTCTAATCCCAGGTCTCTCTGCTAGTACTTAAAGCCATCATTTCTTCTAAGAAGAGCCTGGTGGAACCTTCCAGTGGCTTGTGAATGAGGCTTGTGGTCAGAGGTTCAGGGTTACAAAGTGCTTTTACTGACACCACTGATTCAGGCCCATCCTGTCTGCCTTGGGCAATTGGGCTCAAGGTTCCATTTCTCAGATTTGAAAGGCTTGAGGCTCAGAGAGAGGAGAGGCAACTGGCCCAAAGCCAAACAACGTAGACCTGTCCCCCCAGGCTGTGTTCTTCCTGGCCTACTGCTGAACTAAGGCTGACCTCCAATGCCTGATCCCTCTAGGCCACGTCAGCTTCATACTGCGATCCCGTCCTCAGGAAGCCCAAATCTGAGCCCTGTGTGACTGCAGTGGCTCCCAGGGACACCACCCCAAGTTCTCCTTTAGGCCGGGCAGTGGGGTGGGTATACCCTTCTAAGACAAGGGTGTATACCCACACCCACACCAGAGGAGGAAGGATGGAGGGGCCAGCTCCGAGACAGGTTGCTCACTCAGGGCCCGAGGGGGTTGGGTGGAGGCGGGGCCAGCCACAGCTCTACAGGCACCACAGGAAGGGCCCCGCCTCTTCCTGTCAGTTCCACCAACGGCCCAGAGCAGCTGTGGCTGCGCCAAGGGGAAGCTGCAACTCTCAAAAACAAAAACCCCAAAGGAGGAACTTCCCTGGCGCCTGGGGAAGACTGATGGGCCCCCACCCCCACTACAGGGCTCCCTGGGCAGAAGCCAGGGGCTGGGAGGCACAAAGGGTCACCATTCTTAACTGCAGGGGGAGCCGAAGTAGATGGGGGACCTTCTGGGACAGGGGCACATGGTCCAGCCAGCTGCAGGGCAACACGATGCTGACCCTGGAGCCCTCTTGGAGACCTCAGGCTGGGAGAGGTGGCTGCTCTTACCTAACTTCTGTGAGAAGATCTTTTCAAAGGTCACGTCTCCTCGGTCCTCGAGATACTTCTGCATGACGCTGCGGATGCTGCAGGCAAAGGATGGCAGTGAGCAGGGCCCACAGGGCCTGGACCACAGGCCCTGCCACCAAGGCCGGGTCAGGGCCCTCATTTTTAAAGACGAATGTGTTGTTTACTGTGTGTGCGTCGGGGGATGTGTGCATGCCAGTGTGTGCAGAAGTGAGAAGAACTCGTGGCAGCTGGTTCTCCTACAGCGTGAGTCCCTCGCTTAGGTTGTCACCTACCTTTACCCACTGAGCCATCTCCCCTGAGGTTTCTCTTTCTCTCTCTCTCTCTTTTTTTTTTTTAAGTTTTTCCAGACAGAGTTTCTCTGTGTAGCCCTGGCTGTCCTGGACTCACTTTGTAGAACAGGCTGGCCTAGAACTCACAGAGATCCATTGCCTCTGCCTCCCGGAGTGCTGGACTCCAGGCGTGCGCCTCTGTGCCCACCGGCTATGCCCTGAGGTGTTCTGTTTATGTTTTTAAAAGTTAGGATCACACACACACACACCTGGGGTGGCGGCACACACCTTTAGTCCCAGCAGAGGCCTGCACATCTCTGTGAGTTTGAGACCCAGGCCTTCGACACACTGCAGCTCCCCTGCTTCGGCCTCTCCAGTGCTGAGATTAAGTGCCACCATGTCTGGCTTGAATGGAACCATCCTTCAATTCAGTGTCAGACCTCCAGCGAGCGCCTAGCCCTTCAGCTAGCCTGCTCACTCATTTTGTCCAGAAGTCACTTCAGATGAATACCAAGGTTATGGTGGCCAGCAGATCCTCATCTGTGCCTACTGCTTTCCGAAGTGTGTCATACACTGCCACGTGCCGATCTGGTAACTTAGGCAAAGGGCAAAGCCAGGACCTGTCCATTACTTGGATAATGGACAAATCAACAAAATGTGGCCCTATTATGTTTGGCCGTAAGAAGGTATGAAACACTTGACAAGTTCAGGGGCAGGACTAAGTGACAGGTGGCAGTCACAGAGGGCTCAGACGTGTGTGAGCCCATCCACATGACTCCATGACAGGCTCACTGACAGAAAGTCAGGATTTTCTAGAGACTTGGGGGAAGCTGCTCAATGAGCATGGATTTTGATTTTTTTTTAAGATTTATTATTATTTATTATTTATACAGTATTCTGCCTGTGCATATGCCTATAGGACATAAGAGGGCGACAGATGTAATTATCGATGGTCGTGAGCCACCATGTGGTTGCTGGGAATTGAACTCAGGGCCTTTGGAAGAGCAGCCAGTGCTCTTAACCTCTGAGCCATGGATTTTTTGTTAGTTGGTTGGTTAGTTTGTGTGTATGGAACAGGACAGCATTCGGGAATCAGTTTTCTCCTTCAAGTATATGGTCCCAGGGGTTAAGCTCAGGCTGTAGAACTTGGCAAGTGCTTGTTTGCTTGCTTGTTTGTCTTTTACCAGCTGAGCCATCTCCCAGCCCAGGGGTAGGGTTTCCTTTGGAAGTGATGGGATGCTCTTGGATGACTGCAGTAATACAGCACACACACACATAGAAAACACTGAATTCTCTTTTTTGTTTTGTTTTCAGGGGACAGGGTTTTGCTGTTGTAGCTGATGGCGTCAGACATGTAGTAATGAGTATTGGGATTACAAGCATTTGTTACACACCTAGCTTGGTTTTTATTTGTTGTTTGTTTTTAGACAGGGTTTCTCTGTGTAGCCTTGGCTGTCCTGGACTCACTTTGTAGACCAGGCTGGCCTTGAACTCACAGAGATCTACCTGCCTCTGTCTCTCTGGTGCTGGGATCAAAGGTGTGCATTACTACATCCAGTTCACACCTAGCTTTGAACCGTATACTTTAAAGTGATGAATTTATATTGTATTTTATAGTCATTCCAGCACTCAGGAACATCAGGGGTTCAAGACCAGCCTGGATTACAGAAGACCTTGTCTAAAAAAAAAAAAAAATTCAAGCCTCAGTTTGTGTGTCCCTAACACCTGGATAAAAACATGACCCTACACCACTTGGCAGAGCCATGGGGAAGCCTGCTCACCAAAGTTCCTGAGACAAACTCCACAGTCACCATTTGTTTACTCCCTGTGACACTGTGCATGGCTTGGGGAGATCTCAATGAGCTACATTCCATGCTTCAGAGGCCTCCTTGATGTCTCCGCCCTCCTCTTCTGGGCCACTGGCATCCCAGACCTGCCAACCTGTCCCAACAGCAAGCTCTGGCCACATTTGGCCCCCACTAGCCTGGCCTCTTTTTCTAACACACAACTGTTCAACTGAGGACACATGAAAAGCCAGAGGCTGTGCCAGGCCGCATCCTGGAGCACATGTGGAGCCCCAGCCAGTCTCTGAGGCTGGTGAGGATTCAAACCACAGTGTCCAGCTCTCTGAGCTCAGCTCTGCCTCCCCTAGAATCTCTGGCAGGTTAGCCAAGGGTACCTTGGTCACCCAGGCTCGAGTCAGGCACTTCATGGCCTGAGACCAATACCTGCATCTAGGCAGGTCTTTTCTTGGTAAAAGGCCCTTTGGTCTGTGATGTCAGTGGGTGGTTGGGGGCCTGTGGCCAGGTCAGCTCTGGGTGGAGATGTGGACCTTTGCTGGCATCTTGAAGTGCAAACAGGATGTCACCAGGTGCTAAAGCCCAGGGTGCTGGGTGGAGGGCAGGAGTGGGGTGTGTTAAGACAGGTAAGGAAAAATTAGCCCAGCAACAAGAGGCCCACGGGTCAGACAAGAAGGTACAGCAAAGCTTCATGGATAGGAATAGGGTGCCAGGGGATTTCAAAGCTACGGTGCAGCCTGAAGGTATGGACCTTAGGAGGCTGGACTCAACAGAGCAGAGACCTCATGGGGTCACTACATAAGGAAGTCCAGACAGACACCTCTAAGGTGAGGGGGGAGTGGGGCTGGGTAGATGGCACAGGGTCTGGGTACAAGAGGGCTGCCTGTCAGCACTACCTTGCACCATGAGCTTCTAAGGTTTTGGAAAAATGAGAGCTCCGGTCAAGGCAAATCTGGGGAAAGTAGTGCCAGGACACCAGACTCCCAGGATCTAGCTTTGTAGGCCTTCCTCAAGGAAGGCCTCTCAGGGCTGGAGCTCAGTGGTTAAGAGCATTTGCTGCTCTTTTAGAGAATCTGGGTTCAATTCCCAGCACCCACATGGCAGCTCACATTGGTCTGTAATGCCCATTCCATGGGATCTGACACCTTCACACATAAAATAAAATTAATTATTTTTAAAAATGGGATTGGGAGGGAATAAGGGAGGGGGCCACAGCTGGGATACAAAGCGAATAAAATGTAATTAATGTAAAAATAAACAGAAAGAAAGAAAGAAAGAAAGAAAGAAAGAAAGAAAGAAAGAAAGAAAGAAAGATCTCTCAAGATAGTGAAGCATGCAGAGCTAGGGCCCAAAGCTGAAACTGTGACCCCCCCTTGCCTGGAGGCTGGGAGACACCATAGCTCTACCAAAAGCTGTCTCTGACAGGAAGTGCAGCTCTGATGACCAGGCCAGGCCTTGGTGACCCTGTGCTTCCAGCCTGCAACTTCTGCCCAAACTCAGCACATCCCTCCCTACACACACACAAACACACACACACACACACACACACACACACACACACGGTTGCCTCAGAGCTGGCTCCCTCTGGAACAGCAAGACAATTCTCAGGTAACTGGCAGTGGCAACAAGCTTACATGTGCCTTTCATCTACACTGGCCTCTCCTGGGGACCACACACCATAAATATACTTTCCTATCTTCAGGTTAGAACAGACTAAACCTCACAGAGGTGTGTGAACAACAGGAACTTGGAGAAAAGCTGTTAGCCTGAGAGAGACAAGGTCCAGCTGAGATCCACACCTCAAGTCCCAGCACTCAGGAGGCTGACTCGGGTTTTCTGTGAGTTTGAGGCCAGCCTGGGCAACAGTGTAAGACCCTATCTCAAACAAAACTTAAATGAGAAAATAATCAAACACAGCCCATGCTCTGCCTATAGAGCAGCCTGGCCAGGCAGCCCTCCACAGAAGAGGCTGATCTCTCCGATCTTGCAGGCAGCGGCACTCCCGAAAAACCTGGCAGGAGGGCACAGGGGCATGGAGCTCAGGAACCTGCAAAACCAGGCGCCTGGATCTCACCTGGCAGAGAGCCCAGGAGGGTGAGACTGTCACCACCGCCAAGTCCTGGTCCTGGGTGCTCTGCTTGTCACCTCATCTTTACATTCTAGAACATTTTGGTCCATAGAGAGGACATGAAGCAGTAAAGGGGTTAGGAATGGGGGAGGACATCAGCAGTGGAGGGTCAGATGGACACGGTCAGCAGAGTCAGGTGGGATGTACCGACAGGAAGATTCAGGTAACAGGCAAAGATCCCAGCTGTTAGGGAGATCCCAAGAGGAGCTGGGCAGGGCACTGAGAATGGGGGCCCTGGGCACCCAGGAGAATACCCTCCCAACCCCATACTGGCTTTCTGAGCATGGGAAAAACAGGCCATTTTGGCCGAAGGCACGCCCATGAGGGTCGGGGGTCTGCCACCATTCTCGCCATGTGGCCTAGAGCAGCTGAGACATGGGTGTACAAAGGTGCCCAACAGCGACAGTGCCCTGAGAATGCCAGGAAACCAACAAGGCAGGGCTTTCTGCTTTTTACCTGGGCCTGGGGCCCAGCCGGAAGCAGGACCTCGGGCTGGAGACTGTCCCTCGAATCAAGTGCTATACTTGGCCATGGCCATAGCACTCCTTCCAGCCCATAGTACCTCATTTTTTTTTCCTTAAAAGAAAAAAGTCTTTTAAAAATAAAATAAGAAAAAAAGAAAAGTATACAAAATTAAAAATAAAAATGAGCACTACCCCAAAACCAAACATAAGGTCAGCCTTAAGCAGAGTCCTTGAATGGAAGGCCCTCCAGCATGGCCATTTTAGGGTTTCCAGACTGTCCTCATGGAGTTGGAGGCTATGGAAACTGGCTGGCTAGAAACGGTGTTATTGGTGAAACTCCTGGCCAGGAAGCAAGTGCAGGCTTGCATGGGAGGCAGCAACAGCCTCCTGGCTGGGTCCCTGATGCTGGCAGTGCCTGCAGATGCGACATGCCCTGAGCGGCATCTTATCCCCACCCAAGCCAATAACCCACATCCATCCAGGGGCATGCGGTTCTCAGTTCCCCACGTGGGAAGCTGAGGGCAGCACACAGCACGTTCCAGTCAGATTGAGCTACAGGGGGAAGGGCAGTCAGCCCACCATTACCCTGGGTGGGAGACAGCTTGCACCTCAATGGCTGGGAGAGCATACTGGCAGGTTCCAACAGCCCACCCCAGGGGTCACCACAAGCTGTGACCATTTACTCTTTTGGCGTATGTACAGATGTGTGGTTCGTAGGCATGTCCGTATGAATTTTGGCACAGGTACATGCAGATGCAGGCACACGCACTCCTGGTGAGGCCAGGGGTTGCTGTCAGATGTCTCCCTTAGTAACTCTGCACTTCATCTTCTACGGCAAAGACTTTTTCAGAACTTAGAGCTGGTGACCAGCTTGCCCGGGGGATCCTGTGTCTCAACGGTCCTGGGATTACAGGTGAGCTCTAAGCTGGCCTGGCTCTTATGGAGGTGCCAAGGGTCCAAATTCCAGTCCTTATGTGTGTACAACAAGCTCTTTCATCCACTGGGCCATCTCCCCAACCCCATTTTAATTCTCTGATATAGTCTTGCTATGTAGCGTAGGCTGGCCTTGAACTAGCAATGTTCCTGCTTCAGCCTCCAGAGTGCTAGAGCATGTGCCACCATGCTCGCTCAGCTAAGACACAGACTTCAATGCTGGTTTCCTCTTTTGCAAAACAAGAGCGTCAAGGCAGTGGAATTGTCACTTCTGTACTGCACATCAGAAAGCCTGAAAAGGTCTAAAAAAAGGGAGGGGGAGCTCCTGGGGTACCAGGTTTTCTATGCCACTGTTAGCCTGTATTGTTCCCCCAGACACTGAGACACGGTTGCCCTAAGCTTTATTATTTGGCACCCCACAACTAACTGTCGACACCAGAACATGATCCTATGCTATGACAACTAGTCCACAATTGTCCTGGACTGAAGGAAGGGTCTATGGCCAGGCAGTCTCACAGTGGCAGAGCAGTGGCCAGGCCCATTGGCAGGAGGTGAACCAAACAGAGTGGGTGCCACTCCCCTGGCCCTGAGAGCAGCTTTCAATACTCCCAGGACTCCACCCTAGAGCCAGCAGAAAGCCCGACACCTATCCTACCAAAGAATTGAGGGCACCTAGGCACTAGCATGCTTCATGCCAGGGTGACCCACCCATCACCATTCCTAGGACCTCTAACAGCTAGGGTACTTAGAGTTTGAGACGCAGGCTGGGCCTGACTTTAGGAGTAGGAAGAGAGCACTTCCTCTCTCTCAGCAGTGACTAAGGTGAGAGGACAGCAGGCAGGGAGGGAGTGGCGTCTAAAGAGGACTTCTGGGAAGAAAGGTACCACGTGCTTCAGCATGAGAACAAGTCCCATACTCTGGCGCAGTGGCCTAGTATGTCAGGCCCTTGTAGATGGCTCCTGCGCAGGGCCAGGGAGCTCCCCTGTATGGACAGGGGGCCTACAGGAAGGAGTCTGAGGCAAACATGCCCACTTTGAAAGTAAGGAAACCCATAAGGCAGGGCACTGGTCTAAAGGCCCACAGTAAGCCTTCAACAAAGCAAACATCCAAACTGGCTTTGAGTAATACTGCAGAAGGGGATGGAGGGGAGGGCCTCAGAGAACCTGCACGGTGGCCAGCCTCGTCTACCTCACCAGGGGCTTCAGAACAGGACAGCATACCTCCCAGGGGCCTGCCAGGCTGGAAGGGATAGTCTTGGCTGGCACATGGTCCTGGTGTTTGTGCAACAGTAACATTGATGCTATGGCCCAAGAAGCTGGTGCAGAGGCCACAGGCTTCCACGCTGGTTTGTCTCAGACAGCCACACTGGAAACTGCCACCCTGGGAGGAGACAGTCAACAAGCTGTGGCTGTAGCTGAGGCACTCCCTGGTGGCATTTCCAGGAAACCTGGCACAGAGGTGGCAACAGCAGGAAGAAGTCCCCTGGGGTTTCTTATTAATATTTCTCGATGACTCTCCCTGGGGCCCAGCTATGTTCTCAGAGCTCAAGGATGGGGCCACTACCAAAGAGGAAAGAGCAACTGTGACCACCATGTCCGCACAAACCCTTGGCCAGTGGAGGGCAACAGCAGTAGACCAGGAGCCCACGGTCAATGTCTAGCGAGCCCTAGCCTCTCGGGTTCTCCTGCAGAACATTAAGGAAGAGAGACTTCAGCCATCACAAACAAGATGTAAACAGGCACCCTGCATCTTACTGCTTACAAGGACACCAGGAGTTGACATCCTGTTAGTGTACATTGAGAACACAATTCTAGGGGTCCTTGCCCTGCAGTCCCTGGATGGGGGTTGTTCCCTATTCCAATTCCAGGAGCTTCCACCCTCAGAGAAGTGACCCCCATTTTATCACCAAACACCCACGTCTGCATCACCAAAGCCGCCCTTTTCAGTAAGCAGTGATGCGAGACGAGATGTCGCTACAGAAAAATGCTGCTGCCAAACGCCTTACTTTTGGGATCTCATTTGAAGTGGGCTTGAAATAACCTCCATGTAACTACCAGGAAGAAGAAACAGCCTTAGGAGCCAGTGGGGAGTGGGGAAGAGGCCCAGGGAGAAACAGCAGGTATGATGGAGGCAGTGCATTCCTCAAAAACTATCACATGCTCTTGGCTCCTGCTGTTTATTCCATAATATCCTGAGAACAGTGGCCATGTGCAGGCAGCTGGAACTCCCTGGGGCCCTGGGGCTCTCAGCTCCCTACACAGCAACCTGGGCACAAGGAGAAGCTGCTGCGAATGTGTGCCTGCGCTTGACGTCACCCAGGATTTACTACTAGCTTGGATTGTGCATTAATAGGACACATCATTCCCAGGCTGACAGAGCCCAGATCCCTGTGCACGGATCCCGACCTATGATGCTCACGCTCCCTTCAAATCCATTTACTGAGTGCAGTGAGGAAGCAAGCAGAGCTGAGCAACTTAATAGCAAATCCATGAGAGGCTTGCTCAGGAGAGGAGGACAGATGGGGAAAGGCATCCTAGAGAGCCATTCCCAGGGAGCAGTAGCAGCTTCAAAGGCCCGCAGGGATAGACTGCAGAAAAGATAATCTTGTTTTCAGGGGCAGGAGGGGGTGGGTTGCTGCTACTGGAGTGGAATGTTCTGGTGAGGGGTAATGGCTGGCAGCAGTAGACTTTCTGCTGGTGATGGAGAAGTGGAGGGAGGAAGAAGAGCAAAAGCCTTCTCAGCTCTCCTTCCCCCACCAATCTAGGCAGGAAGTCCTGGCTGTAATGAGTTAACAGGAACGAAGACGCAGAGAAGGAAGAGTAGCAGGGTCTGGGGAGACCGGGGAAACAAGCAAGGGGCGGGCAGCCGCGGAGGAAGCTCATGGTGGGGGAGGGACCAGGAAATAGCCCAGAGAACCAGAAGGCTGCAAGAGGCACCCAGCTCCCACATGCTGCTTCTGGGGCTGCCGCTGTCACCAGGGAGAGCAGGGACATCTCCTGGGACCGCCCAGGCAGGGCTCCTCACCCAGGAGCCCTGAGATTAATTACACAGGGCCTCAGTGGTCATATTAAGCAAATGATGATAATTATAAGACAGCGGCAGCTGCTGGGAAAGAGGCAACAGCTTCTACAGGGCGAGGCCCAGACCACAGCCCCACAACCCTGGGAGGTCATTGGTGAAGGACCAGCCTCCTCGTTTTACCAAAACAGATAAACTGAGGCAGGTCCAGCCAGGATAAGTATGCCTGGATCCTATGTGAGCCAGAATTGCAGTAGTGAGGAGCCAGGACCCCTATGTTCTATCCACACAACACCCCCCTCCTGTGAGAAGGTCGGGGATGAGTCTGTCCCCAGATCCTCTAGGTGACAGAAGGAGAGGTCCCTTTGCCAAATTACAGTGGCACTATGCCCAACAGTTCCCAGTCCCCAGCCCTGGGAAATAAGAGCTGTGATGCCAGCCAAGCTCAGCCAAGCCACAACCCTGAGCACCAGCCACAGAGAGGCTACCAGGATGGCCCACCCCAAAGTGGGAACAACTCCCATTGGCACACTGGCACAGGAACAAACCCCACTGCTTCTTCACCTGGGAAAGCAGGACCCTGTATCTGATGGAGGGCCTGGCGTGCATCTGTCCTTCTATGTATGCGTTATCTTTGCCAGGGCAGCCTGTTTCTCTGTTTCAGCAAATGGCAAAGGGTTGGGCCCTGTATACTGTGACAGCCGATGAAACCAGAAACTGCCCTGCTACTTTCAGGCCGCCACCCCAGACCCACAGACCAAGACAAGGGGTGTCAGCCATCCCCTCCCACAAACCAGTTATCTGGGAGTGGGTGGAAAAGACAGGACTCCAAAGATCTGTGATCCAATCCCAGATCTTTTGTCTGACAAGCCCCAAGGCCTCAATTAGTAAATGAGGAAAATACCACCTGCTGGGTCAGCCATTGTCCCAGAGTCGTGAAGACAGGGCAGTTTGCAAATTGGGACATAGTGGGCAAACATGAGACATGGTCACAACCACCTTCAAGGGCAAGAGACACCTGTCTCAAGAGTGTGCAAAATGCATCATGAAAGTGACCTGTTTTCCAGTGTGGGAGGCCACAGCCACTGCAGGGCAACTCAGGGTCCTTCCTGGCCTGAGCACACCTGTGGTCAGAGTTTGAGGCTCCGAACCATTCACAGACTGAGCAGTCGGCCCAACAACATGCTACTGATAAAGCTGCACCCGCTCCCTAGAACTCAGAGCCTGCCCCAATTCTGCTCCCAGATATCACCCCATCCTGGTACTGTTGAGCAACGACCACACATGGGCACGGCCTTGCCAACTTCACATGCTGGTTTTTGGACCAACTGAGATGACAGATGTCAAAATAAATAATGAACTATTAAAATTTCCATTCTTGTTCCTACCACATCATCACTACCACCAAAAGAGAGGGTAAAGGAAAAGAGGCCCAGCTCACTTATTGGGGTTCTCAAATACCTGCAGAGGTGACCCAAGGCGGGCTCCATTAGGAGCAATGCATTCTGGGGAAAGATTATCCAAACATGGAGAGCTCTAGAAAAAGGTACCACCTCAAACTTTGCAGACCTGCAAGAGAATCCCATGACTGTGGCTGCCCAAGAGAGCTAGACAGTGCCCTGGATGCTAACTGCACCCCTCCCCCACCTCTTCCCTTGAAGTTTTGTCATTTTTGAACTCATTTTCATCCTAACTGCCGCTGCCCCTAGACAACCCCAGCTGACACTCAGCCTAGTTCCTGTTTTGAGAAATCTGATTGCAAGTGTCTTAGAAAGAAGGGGGCCCAACGGTCTCTTCGGAACGCAGACCAGTTTTTTCCTTTACTGGGCTTGGTTCTCAGTCAAACCGAAACCCAGTGAGCAGCCATGGGAGGAGGGGCGCAGAGAGAGGCACAGCAGCATCCCTGCAAGCTGCCCACCCTGTTCCAAGGAATGAGACACCAGAGGCCTATTTCACACTGCCCACCGGGAAAGAACTTGCCCCATGTCCTGTGACAGAGTATGGCTGTCTCACATCAGACCCAATTCTTGAGGGTGGCATGAGAGCCGGCTGGGATCCGCCTCATCACCCACCATGAGGCATCCTGCTGGGTGGACATATTTGCTCTTCCAGATGCAGGACATCCAGGCCAGGCTTCAGGTCAGGACAGTGAACCAAACATACAACTAGAAGCTGAAGGCCCTGATGGTGAGGCCAGGTGTCCCTATGGATTACCCGGGTGACCCTGAACAAGCCATTCAAGTCTGAGATGTACCCCATCTCTCTCTCTCTCTCTCTCTCTCTCTCTCTCTCACACACACACACACACACACACACACACACACACACACACATATACATACTACGGGAAGAAAACTACACCTGTCTCACTCACTCCCTGGTCTCCTGTGCAGCTCAAATGGGAAGATAAGTCTATTTGCCACAGTATACTGGACAAGCCCCAGCTACACGCCTCACATCCTGCCCAATTCTGCACCCACATCCTGGACAGTTTAAACTTTGATAGCAGGTGCGATGACATCAGTTGTCTTGCAGAGAGGTGGCAGCGCGGACCAGCTGCTATAGGATGGGGTGTTCCCTGGTCAAAAGTACCCACAAGGCGCCACATATGGGGAAGAGGGTGAAAAGGGACTTCCCTCACCTGAACGCTGCCCCCAGGGATGGATGGGTACAACACACGCCACTGCACTGTCCCCAGAAAGCACTCAAACCCAATCCCGGGCCAGTGGCCCCCACCAGAGGGGAAGGCAAAAAAAGTCTCCAGACTCGCCCTCCTCACTCCACAAAGCTCACAAGAGTGTTACCCACTCCAAGGCGAGCTGATAGGGTAGTGGAACACCAACGGGGGAGGGGAGAGTGCCGGGAGCAGGGGCAACAGACTGGGAGATACAATCGGGTAAACAGAGGCAGACAAGGGGAAGGAAACTCCGAGGGGACACAGAGGGTGGAGGGCAGAGCGAGGCACCAGGGTGGGAAGAGGGCTGCAGCAGAGCCAGGGGCTGACAGCGACCAGGCCCGGCAGATACAGGAAGCGGCAGCGCGGCCGGGGGAACGCGGCTGGGAGCTTGAGTTGGGGCGTTCTGGGCTCGCGGTCGCCGAGCCTGCGGCGGCCGGGACGGAGAAAGTCTCCGGGTCCTGGGGCGGCCAGGACAGTGGGGTCCCCGGGGCAGAAGCTCCCCGGAGTAGGAGGGGCTTCCCGGGTCCTGGGGCAGTCGAACAGTGGGGTCGTGGGGGCAGAGGGTCCCCGGAGCCTGGGGCTGCCGGGAGAGAGGGGGTCCCCGGGGCACGGTACCCCGGGGCGGCGCGTGGGGCCCGGCGCAGGCGGGCTCACCTGGGCTCCGGCAGCAGGATCTTCTTGCTGGCGCGCGCGGCCGGCGTGGCCTTGCTCTTCTCCATGGCCATCAGGTAGCTCACATCGGCCAGCACTGCCTCCAGGTCGGCCATCTTGGCGGCGGCGGCGCTGTTCCTCCCGCCGCCCGAGGCTCCGCTCCGCTCCCGCTCGCTCGGCCCGGCCCGGCCCGCGCGGCTTGTCGGCCTCGGCGCCGCCGCCGGCCCGGCCGGTCCCCGCTCGTCGCCCGCTCACAGGCGGCGCCGCCCCAATA
>NW_026592636.1:3808544-3845662 GCF_907164565.1 Psammomys obesus
CCGGCCCCGCCTGCCGCGCACAGCGCCAGCGAGCCGCCGAGGGGCCGAGCCGGGCGGGCGGCGGGCGGGCGGGCGGCAGCGCCCCCTAGAGGCCTCACGGCTCGGGGGCCCCGACGCTGGGTCCTGGGCTGTTACCTGAGTTTTGCACCCAGGACAACCCCAGGCCACGAGCGGTGACCACAAAGTCGATCGCATCTCCGGCTGTTGGAGTCCACGCTCCCGCCAGGGCGCTGGGTCTCGTATCAACAATCCTGACACCGAACAAGACCCCAGACTCAGATTTCCGAACAATGTCTCAGGATCACAGAATCACTGTCACCTCTGACCCCCGACCTGACCCCAGACCGTGGACTTCAATCCTGACCTCAAACTCCCAATGGGATCCTAGGCTCAGACCTTGGGCTGCCCTTCTGACTGTGAACATTTGTTGTTCTTGTTTTTAGACAGGGTATCGCCATGTAGCCCTGGCTGGCCTGTAACTCACTGTGTAGACCAGGCCACTAATTCATAGAGATCTGCGTGCTTGCCCCTGCCTCCCAAATGCTGAGATGGATTAAAGCGTGGTCCGATGAGGGCTGAACTCTCATTTATCTATTTATTGTGTACGTGTGTGCGTACATGCAGGTCAGAAGACGGGCAATCTGACAATCAGTTCTCTCTTTTACCACATGGGTTCCTAGGGACTCAAGGTCCTCAGGCTTGATGGCAAGCCGAGCCTTTCTGTCGGCTTCTTTGCTAGCCAACTCCTCCTGCCTGCTCTCTCTGCCCAGCACTTGGGAGGCAAAAGCAGGTGTATTTCTGTAAGATCAAAGCCAGCCAGGGCTATAGAGTGAGACCCTGTCTCAAGCAACCGAATGGAAAAAATTTAAACCACGGACACCTCTCTGCTTTCCAAGCTGCCAGGACACACCCACCCAAGTCCTGGGCACTTAGAGCCAGACTCTCCTGTAGTTCAGGGGCAGCAAAACAAGTGTCCTATTCCCTTTGACTTTTTTTTTTTTTTTTTTTTTTTTTAGATAGGCTTTCTCCTTCTGTCTCCCCTGGAACTTGCTTTGTAGCCGCGGCTGGCCTTGAACTCACAGAGATCTGCTTGCTCCTACCTTACAAGCGCTGGGATTAAAGTTGTGCGCCACCTCTGCCAGGCTGGTGAACACTCTCCTAAACTGCAAGTTGAGGCATGAATGATGGAGCCCTGTTGCCCCCTGTAGCCTGGTTCCCACCATGCACCAGGAGTTCCCTTTCTTACTGTTAGTTCTCTGCCCTGGGGCTTCTGCTTTTCGCTGGACCTGGAAGCCCTTTTGTGCGCTTTCTTCCCTAATCAGCTCCTGCTTACCTTTTCAGACCCACCGCCTGCAGGTAGCCTTCTCTGGCTTCCTCACCCCAGATGTGTACATGCTCCATCCTACACTTATCACTACCAGTCCCCGTTGCTCTAATCTGAAATCCTTGTCAATAAAAACATGCACTGTAATGGGGGGGGGGAGGTCAGACGTTACATTATGACATGTCTGCATTCAAATGTGAGAAATGTTGACATACTGAAGGAGATACCCACTGTCTTCCACTGCCATTGATGTTCCATGGTTCATCTCTCTCCTGTGTGCATGCATGAACATGTGTGTTACTAGTATGTGTGCATATTCGTGTGGGTGTGAGTGCCTGGCATATGTAAGTGTTGAGGAGGCCAGGTCAGTATTATAGATCACTTTTTCAGGAGCCATGTGTGTATTTATTTTAATTAATTTAAAGATTATTTTTAATTAAAGATTATATATAGTGGGTAGTGGTGGCTCGAGCCTTTAATCCCAGCACTCGGGAGGCAGAGACAGGCAGATCTCTGTGAGTTAAAGGCCAGCCTGGTCTACAGAGTGAGTTCCGGGACAGCCAAGGCTACACAGAGAAACCCTGTCTCCAAACAAACAAACAAACAAAAATTACGTGTGTGTGTGTGTGTGTGTGTGTGTGTGTGTGCCTGAGTCTGTATGTCTGAGTGTGGGTTTGTGCACGTGAGTGCAGGCGCCCACAGAATGGAGAAGGTGTTGGATCCCCTGAAGCTGGAATTACAGGAAGTTGTGAGCTGTCTGCTGTGGGAACTGGGAACTGAACTCTAGTCCTCTAGTGCTAAGAGAAGCACATGCTCTTAGCCCTTAACCATTGAGCCATCTCTCCAACCACTGAATTCACTTGAGACAAGGTCCCTCAAGTGGACAGGGGGATGCCAATTCCACTAATCTGGCTAGCTAGTAAGCCTTGCAAACCTACCTGTCTCTGCCACCCCAGCGCTGGAACCATAACTGTGAGTCACCTTCCAGGCATTTTATGTGGGTCTGAGGGACTGAAGTGAGATCCTCATGCTTGTGCCTCAAGCACGTGAGCGACTGAGTCATCTCGCCAGTGTTCCTGGCTCATCTCTCTTGCCTTGGTGTCCATTTCAGGACTAGATGCAGACAGGCATTAAGGTTTGATGAATGAGTGAGTGAGTGGCCACACTCTTAGAACACACGAAGTTTGAAGCAGAACAGGGCTAGCAGCTCCAGCAGGACTAGATGCCTCTGACCTTCCTCTAAGCCCTGCCCTGGCTCTCTGAGACTAGTCCAGTGAACACAGTCCCACCCTGACCTGGGTTCTGGAACAGTTCCTATTTAAGACAACAACAATAACAAAAAAACTGCCCGAAGAACTTGTCAGACCAGAGTCTGAGTGTGGGTTTGGAAGTGCCAGCCATCCCTTCCCTTCACTAACTGGAAACCCAGATGGGCCATCCCACCCACTGCCCCAGCCAGACCTGGTTCCCAGGAGCAGGTTTCCAGGGCATCATGGATTCCTGAGACCTGAGACAGTAGTTTCAGGCAAGCCAAGGGACCAGAGGCTAGAGTAAGGCTAGTCTTTGAGATGGTGCTGCCCCCTGGCGGTATCTAGAGTGTAAAGGTTGTGTGGAATCTTGACCTTTCAGGCTAGTTTCAATCATTTCTACAAACTTTTGTTTCATAGCCAGATTGTGCTGGACTGGGCCAGGATGCTGGCAGTGCAATTTCTTCTCAGGGTGATCGTGAGTGTTGAAAACTCAGCCCACACTGTGCTCCTGATCCCCTTCCAGACGAAGCCTCCATCTTCCAAAATCCTAAGGAGTCTTCTTCAACTTCTTTCTTCCCTTACCTGTCTCTGATCACCATATACACATCAGTATTGTCTAGTGCAAAGCACAGTGGCCTCTTCTCAGGCCCCGTGTCTCACTGCCTGAACTAAACTATACTTTGATTGGCATAGGATAATGCCCACCTCCTTCCTGTGGCCTGTAAAACCTAGGAGTCCTGGCCTCTGCATCTCTTAGGAACCCTCTGCTCCTCCTTCCTCTAGCCTCTCTGTGACTTGAACAAATCTGTTATATTGTTCTCCTCCCCAGCCTAAGATACACTGGTCACCCCCACAGGGCAAGCGAATCTTGCTCAGCCTATTGCTCCCTGGGTTGAGACATTTATGATCAGAGGGCAAAGGGCTCTGCCTTACTGTTCCTGTGTGTGCCAGTCAGTGCTGTATCCCTCATGGCCAGCATGAAATTCAGGCTGGCCTTGAACTTGTGACAATCTTCCTGGTTCTGCTTTCCCAGAGATGGGAACCAATTACTACTTCTTTCCTCCCCCAGTTCAGGGGGTAGAATTTAGGATATTTCAGGGCTGGAGAGATGCCTCAGTGGTTAAGAGCACTCACTGTTGTCTTTCAGAGGACGTGGGTTTCATTCCTAGCACCCACATGGCAGTTTACAACTTTCTGTAACTTCAGTTCCAGGAAAATTAATGCCGTCTTCTAATCTCCACAGGTACCAGGCACTCACATGGTACATACATAATGTAGACAAAACACACATACACATGAAATGAAATACAAAGATAAATAAGGAACTTAGGACCTTTCACAGCCTAGGCAAGTACTCCAGTGCTGAGAACCATATATTTGTGTATTTTAGAGGGTCTCATTATGTTGCCTTGCTGTCTGGCCTGAAACTCACTATGTAGCAGGCTAACCTTGAATTCACAGAAAACCTCCTTCTTTTGTCTCCCAAGTGGTGCTTGGATAAAAGGCATGCTACCACTGGTGTGCTAGCTGGTTTTACGTCAACTTGACACAAACTAGAGTTATCTGAAAGGAGGGAGCCTTAACTGAGAAAATGTTTTCATAAGATCCGGTTATAAGTTGGGCAGTAGTGGTGCATGCCTTTAATCCCAGCACTCGGGAGGCAGAGGCAAATGGATCTTTTGAGTTTGAGGACAGCCTGGTCTACAGAGGACAGCCAGAACTATCGTTAAAAAAAAAAAAAAAAAGATCTGGCTATAAGCTATGAGACATTTCTTAATTACTGATTGATGAGGGAGGACCCAGTCCATTGTGGGTGATTTCATCCCTGGACTGGTGGTCCTGGGTTCTGTAAGAAAGGAGGCTGAACAAGCCATGGGAAGCAATCCAAAAATAAGCACCCTCCATGGCCTCTGCATCAGCTCCTGCCTCCAGGCTCTTGCCCTGCTTGAGTTCCTGCTCTGAAGTATAAGCCAAATAAACCCTTTCCTCCCCACTTGCTTTTGGTCATGGTGTTTTGTCACAGCAATAGAAACCCTAACTAAGACATGTGGCATAACACAAGAGAAAAGGTGAGCAGGTAACTTCATAAAGTTTGTTCTCTCCTTCCACATTTACATGGGTTCCAGGTAAGAACCCATTTACATAGGCCCCAACCTGGAGGGCCTTATTTGTTTGGGACAAAGTCAAGGTATCCATTCTTTGGTTGAGGGACCATCTAAGTTGTTTCCAGATTCTGACTATTATAAGTAAAGCTTCTATGAACATAGTTGAACAAATGTCCTTGTTGCATGGTGGAGCATATTTCAGGTATATGCCCAGGAGTGGTATAGCTGGATCTTGAAGTAATGCTATTCCCAATTTTCTGAGAAAGTGCTAGATTGATTTCCAATGTGGTTGTATAAGTTTGCATTCCCACCAGCAATGGAGGAGGGTTCCCCTTTCTCCACATCCTCTCCAGCATGTGTTGTCAGTTGGGTTTTTGATCTCAGCCATTCTGATGGGTGTAAGATGAAATCTCAGAGTCCTTTTGATTTGCCTTTCCCTGATGACTAAGAATGTTGAGCATTTCTTTAAGTGTTTCTCTGCCATTCGATATTCCTCTGTTGAGAATTCTGTTTATCTCTGTACCCCATTTTTAACTTGGATTATTTGGTTTGTTGGTGTCTAATTTCTTGAGTTTTTTATGTGCTCTGGATATTAGCCCTGCTGCCTGCTCTTTGGTCACTTCCCCCTAGCAATGCAGCCTTACCAGGCTACAGAGGATCCAGGCAGTCCTGATGAGACTTGATAAGCTAGGGTCCAATGGTAGGGGAGGAGAACTCCCTCTTTCGGTGAACTAGGGTAAGGGAATAAGGGGGATAAGGAGGGGGGACTGGGAGGAGATGAGGGAGAGGGCTACAATCGAAATATAAAACAAACACATTGCAAAACAAAAACAACAACAAACAAACAAAAACCCACCAAAGTCAAGGTATAGTTCAGGCTGGTCTCAAACTCACAATCCTCTTATCTCAGCTACCTAAGAACTGGGATTACAGGTCCCTGCCATCAGGGTGCAGGTCGTTAGCTCCTTTGCAGATTCTCCCGAGGAGCAGCATTTTCCCTTGGGACCCTTAAGGTCATGCAGTCCAGCCTTGTTCCAGCCCCAGGCTGCATTTCTGCTTTTTGAAGTTTTTGCATAGGCCAGGATTTCAGCTTCGGATTTTCAGGACCTAGGCTACTTCCCTAGTTTTGGTCCCGCCCAATCCCGCCCTCCCAGATCCAAGGCGCATGCGTTCCTACATCCCCAAACAACCCTTGGGCTAGTATTTGTGGAGGCCTCATCTAAGACCGGATATTTGGAGCTTGTGTGAATGTTCGATTTATTGTCTTGTAGCCCTCATGTTGGTATCTGTGGTGTATCTGAGAGCTATCGTCTACTAACCTCATCCAGTGCCTTGGTCGAGTTTCTTATCCTGTCTGAGCTGGTGAACAGAGACAAAGTGCACAGCTCTGCAGCTTGCTGACTCTAGTGCCAGCTGGAGTCTCCTTTGTCTTCCAGGCACCCTTTACAGTCTTTTCTCCTACTTTTCCTTCTCTGTGTCTCTCAGAGTGCATAACTGTCTGCCAGCACCGTCCTGGCTTACTGAAGTCCGAAGCCAGACATAGCTGTGCTCAGCCTCTGCAGAGGGGTCAACAGGATAGGGAAAAGCAGGGAACTGGATAAGGACCTGGACAAGGGTCAGGCCTAGCGCCCTGTATATTCCAGCTTCCATCCTGGCTTGGACTCCTTACCTGTGGCCTGGAAATATGTAGGGAAGAGGAAGGGCCCTGCATTCAGTGCTTATGAAGCATCATCAGTTGCAGCCAGCACCCACTGGCAAAGTTGACCTGGGTGAAGCAGGGATCGCTCCCCTCCCGCCCCCAAATATTACATGATTGGAAGTACCCTATGCAAACAAAACAGTAAGCCTCTAGGCTAGAGAGGGGGCTCATTTGTTAAGAGCACTTGCTGTGTAATTATAGGAATGCCCAAGTTCAGATTCCAGTACCTAACAAGCCAGGAGTCTTGCAAATATCTGTAACTCCAGCACCAAGTGATCCGATGTCCTCTTCTGGCTCCAGAGCACACAGGCACGCACACCTTCTAGCTGAAAACACATACACACACACACACACTTTCCAAATAGGAGGCTCTGGGCTGGAGAGATGGTTCAGTGGGTAAGAGAGCACATACTGCTCTTACAGAGGACTAGAGTTAGATTCCCAGCATCTAAGTCCAATAAATAGCTCACAACCTCCCATAACTCCAGTTCCAGGAGATTCAATGCTTTCTTCTGGCCTCTGAAGGCACTGCGGTTGTGCACAAACCCACACTCATCCACACACATAATATACATACTTAAAATAAAAATCAGGTGTTGGTGATATGGCTTAGCAGTCAAGACACCTGGTTTCTCTTCCTGAAGACCCAGGTTTAATTGCCAGCATGCATATGGTGGCTTACATCTGTAACTCCAATTCCAGGGACCCCCCCCCCCCTTTTGAGACAGGGTTTCTCTTTGCAGACCAGGCTGGCCTGAAACTCAGTGATCCACCTGCCTCTTCCTCCGGAGTGCTGGGATTAAAGGTGTGTATCACCACACCTGGTTGATCTGATTCCTCTTTGGCTTCCATGGACACCAAACATGTTCATGGTACACAGACATACATGCAGAAAACATACACTAGTCAGTTATAGTGTACTTCTGAGTTTTCTGAGGCCAGCCTGGTCTACATATCAGTTCTAGGACAACATAAAGGAACCTCCAAAAACAAAACCCTAAAAAAACAAACAACACACACACACACACACACAAAACTGGTTTTCTGAGATAGGGTTTTCTGAGATAGCGTTGGCTGTCCTGGAACTCACTGGCCTCAAACTCAGAGATGCCCACCAAGTCCAGTCCTCCAACATAATTTTAAGTAGGAAGTAGGACCCGAGTCAGTTGGTGAGCTGTTCTTGCTACCGAGTTTGAGATGAACTGTAGCAGTGATTTTCAACCTTCCTAATTCTGTGCACCTTTAAATATGGTCCTTATGTTGTGGTGACTCCCAACCCTATTGCTACTTCATAACTGACTTTGCTACTGTTATGAATCATATTGTAAATATGTTTTCTGATGGTCTTAGGCAACCTCAAACGGATTGTGACCCATAGGCTGAGCACCTTTGAAATAGAGGCTGTTGCTGATTTAGGTCCTGGACAGTGGTGGCTTCCACTCTGGTGTCAAGAATGAGAACAGTAGAGTTTGAGATAATGGACAAGAGAGACAATTCTCTCTTCTCTGCTTCTCAACTAACCAACAGCTCATCTTCAGGAAACTTAACTACAGGTCAACTTATCTAGTGCCACACCGGTTTTTGGTGCATACAGCAAGCTGTTAGTTTTGGCCACTAAGAGGAGTAGTAATTCAACCCTCCCAGGATGCAATGAGCATTACTGACAGTAGGCAAAATGCAATGAGCATTACTGACAGCAGGCAATGCTTGGGTAGAGGTTGAGAACTAGCAACAGATCTGGTCACATGGCTGAGTTAGAGAGTTGGGGGTTAAACGCCAATCACAGCCCATCTGGAGGCTTCAGGCAGGCACTAACCTCGAGGAGGAACCTAGTCTATAGGCAGGCACTAACCTCGAGTTTGGTCTTGGTTATTGATTGGGGCAAGAGATCAGAACTGCCAAGGCTGTTCACAGGCAATAAGTATACTATTTACTCTTGGGGAGGTCTGATAACCTTACCACATAAAATACTTATGCATCCATTAAAAAAGTTTGCTTTGGGCTGCAGAGATGGCTCAGTGGGTAAAGGCACTTGCCACAAAGCCTGAACCCTGGATAACAAATGGTGCTAAAACCAGACTTCTCCATGCTGCCCTTTGCCCTCCACAGGCATGCCACAGCATATATACATGCAAGCATTTTTTTTTTTTAAGTTTTCCTTGATGAAGCAAGTGTTGCTTTTTGACATTAAGTATAAATACTTGTTATCACAGATGTTTCTGTCCAGAGAGGTGGGGCCAGCATTCCCTGGTCTTAGCTGGATACCAGCGTGTCTGTGTGACCTTCTGACCCATCCTCTCAGACACACACATACACCAAAGGAGAAAGGGGTTAGTTTTTGTTTTTAAAGTCTTTTTATTTAAAAACAAAAACAAAAAAACCAAATCAAAATATTTCCCATTGGGGGCTATTTCTTTTTTTGTCTTTTAAAAATTTTATTACACAAATATCTCCCATTCCCAAATGTCAGAAGACATCTTTGCTCTTTCTAAAACCAAGTGGGGGGGGGAACTTTTAGAAAACAGTCCAACTAGCTTCCTTCCTTCCCTGACCCAAAATAATGCCAATGTGTCAGCTGGTGGCCTAAGACTTATTCCCTTAATGCTCACATTTAATTTAAAAATCTTAGCACAACATTGTAGATCGATTCTAAATAAGCAACAAAAAATATATATTTACAATATTTCCCCCCAAAAAACCAAACCCTTTAAACATAGTGACTTTAGTTGTTTTATTTATTGAGCAGTTATTTTTTAATCACCAAGTGATTTTATATTATATATATATAATTATATATATATATATAATTTTCTTCCTTTCCTTTGTGGTTTTTTGCCCCAGTACGTGGAAAGATGAAGGCAGAGGTCTGGTCTTGCAGTCTGAGGAGGCCAGGTTCTGGTAAGACCGCAGTTAAGAGTAGATGCAGGACCATGAACTTACATGTTCTTTGTCCTCCAGAGATATTTCTCTCCTTTGCAAGGACCAATCCTCACCTCTAAAAAAACCATTCTCCCTCATAGTCCTAAAGAAAAGACAGACCCAGCAAGGGCATCAGTCCATCTGCCGCTCCCTTTTCAGCTGACGAATTTCTGTGTGGTAAAATGCTTGTTTTGTTTTGTTTTCCCCCCCAAATCCAAATACCAAAACCCCAGACAAGCCATCAGCTTAGAAATTTCTGTGGATGAACTGTCCCAAAGGTCAGAGGCACTCTCCCGGCACAATCCCTGCTCTGAAGGGGTCTCTCCACCTCCCCCTTTATAAAGACGACAAACAAAACTTAGTAATTTTAGTATTTTCCACAGGAGCAACCAAGAAAAAAAAAAAAAAAAAAAAGAGGCAGGAAGCTTCTAATTATAGGTCATTAATAGCATTAATAAGGTTTTTGCTCAACACCCAGGGTTCTTTACAGAAGTTCCCCTAACTGAGGCACTCTGGAATAAGTCACTGGCGTTTCCTCAACATTTCAGCCCCAGAATTCTGGGGCCTGAAGACCAATGGAATGGCAGAGGGTCAAGGGAGCTGACTGCTGTTTTTAAGGTGCAGCCAAGAAAATCAGCAGATTGGAAGAAACAATGCCACCCCTTGCCAGAACCCAGTTTTCCTGGAAAAAGTCTGGTTAATGCCAGGGTCAAAGTTGGCTAGGTGGTGAAGAGGGGATGATGCTTCTGCCTCTATTGCTTTGGCAGTGGCACCCCTCCTTGGGCGATTCACACTTTAGACTCATGGTGCCTGGGCTCTGTCCCTCCTGATGGGAGTTTAGGAAAGCCTGAGGCTGGGTAACAGGAAATGGATAGGAAGTGGGGTTATGTTTGGGGTAAAGAGAAGGCGGGGCAAGGCTGTGCTATCAATCTCCTACAGATGGGGAGCAGAGTGCAAATTTGCATGTATTACTGACGAACTCTGGCCACAGGCCTCTGCTGAGCATCTCCTCACACTCTAAATATTGACCCAGAATAAATCCGACCACTTTTTCTTTTTTTAAAGTGCAAAAAGCTCTCTGCTGCCCTAGAGAGAGGATCTTTGGACAGGCCGTTCAATGCAAAGTACAGGGGGCAGCTGATGGGGCTTGAAAAATGGTGGTGGAGGAGTGGGAGACATCATACTCCCCTCTCCTTCCCTGCACACAAGTGCAGCACACTTAGCTAGACACACAGAGGCACATGCACACACACTTCCAAGGCTACAGGCAGAGGGCAGGTGGCTTTCAATCAGGACTCCCCTTAAAAGGCACCAGGTCAGTGAGCTGCTAGGCTATACATAGGCCTGGGCTCAGAGGGCCACGCGAAACCAGAGCCTGGAGAAGCCTGGCCTGGAGGCAGGTGGGAACTCAACCAGTCCTCTGTTCCCCCACCTGGGGAAACATGCTGCTCCTTCTGAGGTCACCAATTTTAGGAAACCCTTTTCAGGCAGGAAAGAGGACATGTGGAAAGGGCAGTTAGTTGGTGGGCAACACTGGGGGTGCAGAGGGGAGATGATGTCTGTCTTAGAATATGCCTGGGTAGCAATGAAATGGGCATCTCTGGGGGCACCGTTCCAGCTCCTCTGAAGAGCTTTTGATAACCCCAGTAAGTGCAACAACGGACTCAGAGACTAGTGGGAAAGTTTAGGGGGTGGTAGTAGAATGGAGGCTGCATTATATAAATGAGTGTTGGACAGCATCAAGCTCAGGGAAAAGAAAAAAGGGCTAGCACAGACATGGAGCAAAGCTTCAGACATCTCACAGCACCACTGAGACCTGCCAGGCCTGGTGTTTTCTAGGGCTATAGGCCCATCCTGCAGAAGCCGGGAGAGTGCAACTGAGGAGAGACACGCAACGGACATCACAAGGAGAACCTGGCCACGGAGGCAAGACCGCCTTCCTCCCTGGAGTTTGCTTCAGAACCAGGCACTGCTGGGGACCATGGGTGAGAAGGAAGGGCTCTTGGCCCAGTGCAGGTGAAAGATGCACAAATTCCCCAAAACTGAGAGCCCAGCTTCCCAGCTGGCAGACGAGCAAGCAAGCAGGTACTGGGACAGCACAGCCTGTGCTTTCTCCTCGATCAACCTCTCCTCTCTTTTCCTTGGGAGGGAGAGGAGCAGGCAAGTGACCTTGGTGTCCACCATCCTCTCTGCCCCACCTATGGGAGAAGGGCTCAGAGAAAAAAGAGCAGAGAGGGAGTGTGTCGTTGGCCTCAGAGCCTGCGCAGGGTCAGGGAGAGACTCTCCTTGGTGGGAAGGCAGGGGAAGATTTTCCTGTTCAGTCCGGGCTGAGCATGTCTTAGCTAATTTTCTGTATCAGTTTCTCATCAGACAGGCAGTAGAGGCTGTTGATGGACAAGTCTGAGATGAAGTGCTCACAGGCTTTTCTTGTGATCTGTTTGCATCCTCGAAGGTCAATCAAGGTGACATTAGCAATTCGCCTTAGGAAGAACAGGGTCTGGTCTGTCAATTTATTGCAACCTGTGGGCAACATGGCAAAGAGAACAAAGATCATAAACATACAGCCAGAAGCCCATTTTGGCCACCCAGTTCTCCTAGCTATCTTTCTCCAATATGCTAAATCATCACATTTAGAGAGACCAGGGCTGCCATCAGCACTGTGGCCTTACTCTAAAGACCATGTGCAGGTAAGCAGCACAGGGCTGTTTGGCTGACCAAACAGGGGCTGGAAAGAAGCCATGCATGCAGGCACCTGAGTTTACTAACCACCTCAAAGATCTTTTGGTTCGAAAGGAATATAAGTCTCTTCTTCTCGTGCGGATACAAATTTCTTACTGTTGATTTGAGAAAGGGTCTCAATATAGCTCTGGCTGGCCCTGAACTTGCAGAGATTGGCCTGTATCTGCCTCTCAAGAACTGGGATTTCTGGGATTTAAAAAGGTGTGTGCCATAACAACTGGCCAAATGAAAATTTTAAAATTTACTATTATTATTTTTTGAGATAGGGTCTTACTATGTAAATCTGGCCAATATCAAACTCAAGAAACCTACCTACCTCTGCTTCCAAAACACCAGGATTAGATTAAAGGTTTGTGTCACCATGCCCAGCTACAAATTTATTTATTTATTTATTTTATATTCAGGTGTGTGTATGGCAACACGTGTAGAGGTGCTCAAAAGGCTGTAAGGTGTCAGATCCCCAGGAGCTATAGTTCAGGGGGTTATGAACCACCTAACATGCGAAATAGGGACTACTGAGCTAGCTCTCTATCCCCATGCAGATGTAAATCAAGAAATAAATATGACCCAGAAAGCAGGGACACCGCTTAACATAAACAAAGACAGTGGCATACCTGCCATATTGAGCTCTGTGAGGGAGTACCGAGTGGAAGACCCGACAGCAGTGAGTAGGTTGGAGGACTGATCTGTAAGGTGGCTGCAGTGACTGAGGTCAAGTCGAGACAAAAGGGGCATGTGGCGAATGATGAGCCGGAGAGTGGCATCTGTGATGTCAAGGCCTGCCAGCCGGAAGTCAGTCATGTTCCGGAGCTTGCTTCGATTGTCTTGACCTCCACAGACAAGAGAAGAGCTTAGATCAAAACTTTTAATTCTCTACCAAAGCCCCAGGTGGTATAGCTGGTTAGGAACCCTTTGACAGAGTTAAGCAGAACTACCCACACTACACACTTCACGGAGAGAGTGAACAATGTATAGGGCTGTTTCTAGGAAACAACGTAAGACTACTGTCTCTTTGGTGCCAGATTGCATGCCCCACTTCCAAAGTGATGTGTCAACAGGGTCTTTCTTCCTCACAGTCCTGTGATTCTGTTACCATACATCATTTAAAGAGTTTTCGATGTCCTACTCTGACCCAGAAGCCTTGCAAGATGTTCTCAGGTTTATGCTCTCTGGGCCCAAACTCTTAAAATTGTGAGTTATTTGCTTGTACATAATCTGCACATGTACATGGCCTGTTACTGCATTGTAGACTTGCACAATTTAATTCTGAGACCTTAGTTTCAAGCTCTGTCCAAAAAGAAGGCTCAAGACAAGACAGGTAGATGAGGCAGGCCCACAGCTTACCTGGTTTATCTGTGGGTGGAGTAAGCAAATCCCGAATTTGAGGGTCTTTAATTCCTACTGCCCACCGAAGATCAAGGGTCCTGAGAAGGGGGCAGCTGGAGGTGCTGAGGGCAGAGACTGCAGACCAGGAACAGCCTGCTAGTAGGAGGTCTTTTAGTCCTGCCATAAATGGAAACAAACATATAACATACTCTGCCTCTATTGAATTCAAATCCTCAGTTACCAGCTGTTTTGAGCAAAAAGAATTAATCTCTAGTTTAATGGGAGAGAAGGGATGGTGTTCTAATCAAGTGTTTAGGCCTCCAAGTTACAACTATTACTTTGGTGTTAAAACCAAATAGCTGGATGCCAGATGGTGATGTCCCGTGCTTTTAATCCTAGCTCTTGGGAGGCAGAGGCAAGTGGAGAGCCTGGTCTACAAAGTGAGTGCCAGGATAGCCAGGGCTATACACAAAGCAGCTATCTTGAAAAGACAAACACACAAATAAAACAAAACAACAAACTCAATTGCTGGAGCTAGGTATGATAGCACACACCTTTAATCCCAGCACTTGGGAGGAAAAGGCAGGCTGATCTCTTGAGTTCTGCATAGTGCAAAGGCTACCACCTCAAACCAAAGTGCACACAAACAAAGACAAAGACAGACAGACAACCCCCACCCCCATTGCTGGAGGGTTTAGGGAGGTGGCTAAACAATTAAAAGCACTTAACACTCATTGAACAAGACCAGAATTCATATCCCAGAAACCACATACATGGCAGGTGGACGTGGCAGCCTGTCAGTAATTACAGCATTGAAAAAAAATTGGGATCTCCACAGTATAGCAAGAGTAGCCATATCAGATGCAAGCTCTGTACTGTTGACTGGCCCCTGCCTCAACATATGTAGTGGAAGAGTGACCCAATGTTCCTCCTATGAACTTCTAATACAAATGAATATATAAATGCACACTCACCTACATGCATATACATGAAAAGAAGAAAAATAAAGACCCAGTCACTATGTTTCTACAAGAACAACAGATGCTGTGTGGCCTTAAAATATTGAAGGGGCTAATAGGGGACTGGTGGAGGCAAAAATCTGACTCATATTCTCTCATCTATGCTCAGGAAATGTGCAGGGCTGGCAGCAGCAACTCAACCTTATTCTCTCTTGTGCAGTCACCAATCCAGTGATGCCATAGAGACTGGCAGTTATTGTGGCCCCAACAGCCACAGTTTAGGACTACTGCCTAAACCGCACTGCACTGCGTCAGTTGTAAGCAGTATTAACAATAGCCTGATGTTCCCTGCCGGTCCTCTGGGCCTTAGGACACTAGCAGGTCTTGCTGCTCACCTACCTGGCAGCCTATTGACCAGCCATGTCAGCTGCTTTTTGGAGATGTTAGTCCAACTAAGGTCGAGGCTTACTGGCTGCCGCTTGATGATACCACTGAGAGCTTGGGGCACGATGGCCTTACACCTACTCAAGTCAATTTTTGTCCAAAGTCGTTTATCACAGCACCTGTAAGAGGGAAGAGAATTTAACTAATGATATTCCTGTCAAAGATGATTCCAAGGCATTCTGCTAGGCTTCTGGTAAAGGCTGAACACCTGAAGGTCATTCCTCTAAGTTCTCCTATAAAAAAACCAGAGATCACTGTCATTTTCTGCCTCAGAGTCAGGCAAAAACTGCCTTGTTCTTTACAACAACTAGACCCTTTGCAAATCCAGGTTAAGCAGGGTATGGCTTGGCTAGTCCACACAATAGTATGCTAGAGTCCCTTTCTTTATATGGCTCCTGTTGAGTGGTGTACAGGGACATTTAACAATTTAAAGAAATATCTTAATTTTTAACTTGGTTACAAGATAGTAAATAGGTTTCCACACAGAGTTTTTATAATTTTAAAATTTCTTGACTTCTCACTGCCTAGAATTCCTTGGCTCGGCTCCTTTTGCTTGTCAGTTACTTGCCACTGAGGGAGATGAAGGATGCTACGCATCACCACTACAGCACATCCTGCCTTGAGCCCATTACTGTCTCAGGCCCAATGAAGCTCTCTATCACTGAGTGCTTGACTTCTACCTTCTAGCCAGTTCAGTCCAAAACTGAAAGGGAGAGAGGTCTTTCCCCTGCAGTCTACAGACAGCATTGCACCATGCAGGTTTCTAGTTAATGTTACAGTCCTTACCCTTAAGTTCGGCCTGCCTGTCAGGGCACAAGGAGATAATATGTAATGGAAGTCTTATGTGCCTTGGCCTGGAAACCAAGGATCAGGAGGCTGGCAGACCCACTTGTTTGATAGAAAGAAGTTAAAGAGAATTTGGGTAAGTCACACATTAATTCTAATTCAAGAAACAGATTTGTACTGGCAAAATTATTAGATTGACAAAATCTCACTGATGGCACACCAGATGTTGATGTAAGAGTCCTTAAATAAATACACACTATGCCAGAGCATATTGACAGACCCATCCTAGAGGCTCTGATTAAGTAGATCTGGAGATTTCCTTTTCTTTGCTTGCTTCTTTTTTTCTTTTCTGAGACATGGGTCTCATGTTTTAGTAAAGATCTTCCTGACTCTAGTCTCCTGAATGCTGGGATTACGTGTGTACACTACCATACTCTAACATGTGTGTGTGTGTGTGTATATATATATATACACACACACATATACATATATATAGCTGGTCAAGACACCAAATTCTGAGAACAATAGCAATAGAGTGTAACCAAAGTAAAAATTATACACCCTTATGGAAAACCTCACAACACCCCAGATAAATTTCTTCATTTATGAGCTCAAGGGATTAGTTCTACTAAATGTATATTCAACTAGAGGAGAAATGGTCCATTACAAAGGATAACTGAGTCTCAGCTTCAGGCCTGGGCACTGAATTATTTAGCTTTGGAGAATAATTAAAACTGGAAGCTGAACACAGAAGAGGAAGAGACCAAAGGGTACTAGAACTGTAAGATTACGAGCACCTTCAAATTCATTTTGTAAAGTTTGCCCATTCCTCTTGGTGCTATCATCTGTACTAAAAACTAGACTACTATCTAGCTTGTCACAGACTCTCAACCAGTATATGTTAAGTTAGGGAAGAACAGGTTTACAACCTCTAAGACCCTACATTTTCATACAAACTGGATAAATCCATCCCTTAAATCAGTTTCCCTTCCCCCCAGCAGAGAGACAGGGAAACAAAGAGCAGGGAGAGGAGGCAAAAGCTCAAACTTCCTCTAACATCTGGAGGTGTAATGGACTACATCTATAACAGCACCCACAGACCAGGTCCCTTCACTTCTTAAAAAAACCAACATGCCTGCAGATATCAAGGTGCATGCTGCTGTCAATTCAGAAGACCTGACACCTACTCCCCTGCCCCTATTCCTGACCCCCTGTATCCCTGCTCACCATTTATACCACGTCTTGCACACTCGCATACATTCACAAAGTTCTCTGCGGCTGAGGTAGCGGAAGACAGACATCCAGACCTCCCGCTGCATCCAGCTTTCGTCTCCATCCTGAGCCCAACTGCCCCGGCCATTCAGCCTGGCTGCACCCCCCTCCTCTGCACTGTCATCTTCCTCCTCCTCCTCCTCTTCCTCCTCCTCTCCCCCCAGCCCCTCCTCATCCCCACGCTGGGGGTTTCGGGCTGGACAGTGCTGCATTAGCACACGGGGGTTAGGGCGAAGGTTGGCAGAGGAGGCCGTGATGGCCTGCAGCTTGGGCACAATGGATGTCCCGTGGAGCTCTTTGGTGGGCCTCTGTAGCGTGACAGTGAGGTACGATCCCCGGATCTTGGCTTTCTCAACTTCAGACAGCTCCTTTTTGCCGCTGGGATTGTTCTCCTTTTCCCGTACCATGGTGCGCTCTGTGGCCTGTAGCCGCAGCAACTGCCGCCGTTTGAAGCGCTCATCACGGCTGGCACTGTGGTGGTCGCTGGGGCCAGCCCCAGGGGATGACCGAGTCACCATACCCCGGGGAGAAACCGGGTCGTGGATGAGTTGCAGCATGGAAGTAGGAGAGTGAGGCGGGGGTGTGAGGGGCTCCTCGCAGCTCCTCAGGGGCCGTAAGACTTTGGCTTGTACAGCTTCTTCATCGCTCTCTTCTATTTTCCGCTTCTGCAAAATGCCCAGAAAAGAAACACCAGTGCTTCCTTTTTTTCTAAACCCTTTAAAGTAACAAGGAGAACCTCAGAGAAGCCAGGTCATTGCTGCCAAAGGGGGCCATTTCCTCAGAGCCTGTGATCCAGACTGCCAAGATCTGTTGGCAACAGCTCACACCCAGGTCATAGAATGTTGATTTCAGAACACAAAATACTGAAATGTTCACTTAGGAAAACTACCTGTAAGAAAAGCTTGTGTCCAAGTACAGAGGATGAAATCTAGAATATAAGGCTTCTTGATTCTATACCCTATATTATTCATTGCACCTCAAGTTTTGGGTATTTTTGGGGGGGGGGTGTAAAAAATATAATTTTTGCATTACAATTCTGTTCTTTGTATAACTTGACCATTTTTACTTCTGTCTCTAATTTAGCTCTTTTACAATCAAGTGATGAATCCATGTTGATGAAACAACTCGCCTAACCATGGACAAAGAAGCAGGGGCAGAGTACTAGACTTCAGTGCCTTTCAGCAGTCAGCTCTGCATTTTCAGTTCACCTCTCCATGAGGAACTGTGCCACTGCAGAGAGACCTGGTTATGATTACAGTGAAGAATCCCACAAGGCCAAGACCTCATCTTGTAGTACCTGTGCCTGCTAGACACCTGGCCTTTCCTGCAACCACCACTGGCTACGCTGAGACAAAACTCAAGTCAACAAATGCTACTAAATACCATATTAATATGACAGATTTTCCATAAGGAGACATTCCGTCACCAGCAATAATCCTGGTCTGTATTTCTTTTGTTCCTTACATTTTTGGTCACTATGGAGGAAATGCAATCTTTGTTCTGGAGGCTAGTTTTCACAGCATATTAAAATGTAACAAAAACATAGCACCTGCACCCTCAACAGAACAGTGAAGACAAATTTAAAAGTCCAAGAATGTGCAATGAGAACTTGTGGTAGTCGTCAACTCTACAAACCTTCATCCTCAAAAATATTTCAACAGGCATGGAACATAAACCTTTAATCTCAGCACCAGGGAGGCAGAGACTGTTGGGTCTCTGTGAATTCAAAGCCAGCCTAATCTACATAGCTGAGTTTCAGGGCAGAGCCAAGGCTACACAGTAAGACCTTGTCTCAAAACACCAAAACAAAAAATCTTGACTAAAATTTCAACTGTCCCAGAGCCTAAGTGGAAGAACTAAAAAGACAAGCAATTGTCTTCATGCTTCGTCCTCATGCCTGTGCAGGGTCCCTGAAGAGCTGACAGGAGGTAGCCATCTCCTGCTGTCTGTGCCCTCAACTGCTCTAACCTTGCCAGCATGAGTAACCAGAGTTTCTTTGGCATACTGATGTTTCTAGTCACCAACAGGCCAACAACTTTAGCTGTCCTGGGCTAAGGTCATGAAGCTAATACCCACTCTCTCTAGCAGACTGGCTGCTTCTGAATTGTATATTTGGGCTCATGGGGTAGGTAAAGACAAAGATGTGAAGATGACAAAAAAGAAAAACGAAGGAAAAAAAAAAAAGAAAGAAAAGGAAACCTGTTTAACCAGAAATGCTAGTGTATAAATCCAGTATGTAACAACACCACAGGCCAAGCCTGCCTCCCTGTCTAGTTACATTCCACAGGACAAGGTTGCATACCTAATTCTTTAACTCAATAGCTCAGAGATGGTTCCTACCTTTCTAGTACACTACAGAATAAAAGGACATCAAAACTCCCGAGTGGAACAGTGCTTAGTGATAGAAAAAGCAAAAACTAAAACAAAAGAACCCCCCCAAAAAACAAAACCAAAAATAAAAAAACCAAAAACAACAAATTGGAGGGGGAAGGAGAGTAATCAAAAAGGGAAGATAAAAAAGATGTTAAACAAACAAAACCAAAATAATCTTGGTCACAGAAAGCCCCTGGATAGTACAGCAACCTACCCGAGTGAACATTTCCTTTACCTGGGCTTTCTCCGAGCTGTCTTCCTGGTAACACTTTGGACACTCCCAGCAATTTGGCAACTCCTCGTTAAGCAACCCCTCTCCATCCATCTACAGGCAGATAGGGATGTTAAAAAGAAGGCAATTTTTTTCTGCCTTCTACATGACACAGTTAACACAGGTAGGAAGCACCTGCAAGAGTCATCCATTTTTAGACATACTGATCTACATGGGAATTAAAGACTGAATGCTACTGAGCAGCGAACAGTGCTAACACCCCCTCCCTGCCACTGCTAACTGGCTACTCAAGACACTGTGATTCTTGGCTGCATGACAAACGAGGCTCCCTAGTTTTCAGGGTCTGGGCCAGTTCAGAGTTGTGTTTCCTCTCCTAAACATCATATGTTAATGGCACCAGACCCCATCTTGCTATGTGGGCAAACTACTGACTGCTGAGATTCAGAGGTCTATAGTTGAGTTTCAGTGACCTAGCGTTCTCATCTGCAAAATGTAGATACATATAACAATGCATCAACTCAAATGCTTGAGGTATAATGACAAACCCTGGTTTGTGTTAAGAACTAAATTAAAAGTGCTAACAGCTGGATTTGGTGGCATTTCCTGTAATTTCAGTATACAGGAGGCAGAGGTAGGGACAGAGGCAGAGGCAGGATGATTTCAGTAAATTCAAGGTCAACTTAATCTACAAATAAGTTCTGACCCAGCCATAACTACACAGGGAGAATGTCTCAAAATAAAAAAGAAAGCTGTTCAGAAAAGTGCTTAGTATTGAACACTTCCTTGAAATTTGTCACAGAGAAGATAGTATTTTACCAATTCTTTTCTTTCTTTCTCACACCCCCTCTTGGGTCAGGATGTTAAGACTGCCTTAAACTTAGAATATTTTTGCCTCAACTCACAAAATTCAGGGTCTACAGGCATATGCCACTTAAATTCTAGCTTTTATCAACTCCAACACACACATTTTTTCAACAATCCCCCTCCCCAACACATACACAGAAATTAGGGTTTCTCTGTGTCGCCCGGCTGTCTGCTCTATCCACTCTGTAGAGCAGACTGGCCAGAACTCAGAGAATTCTCCCTAGCTCTGCCTCTCAAGTGCTGGGATTTAAGGTTATGTGCCACAGCCAGCCTGCTACTTCTCTTGAAACTGTGCAGACTGCCATCACTGACAATGCCTCGGTGGAAGTCCTTACATAGCCAACATTTTCTGTCAAAGCCAAAGTACCAGCGCCTATGCACATCTACCTATACACCTACTTACCTACCTGCCCACCTTTGAGTGGGGGGGAGGGCAGGAGGGTCTTACTATGCTACCAAGGCTGATTCAAACTAGCCATTTATTTTTTTTTTTACCTCAGAGTCACCATACCAGTTAGTCATATAACTGAGACCTAATTTGACAGATCCAGTTTCACAGGCTTGTAATAAAGATTCATGGAAGGAAAAAAAAAAAAAAAAAAAAAAAAGACATGTAAAACATGCCTTCTCAGGCTGGGCAGTGATGGCATATGCCTTTAGTTCTGGCACTGTGGAGGCAGAGGCAGGAGGATCTTTGTGAGTTCGAGGACAGTGTGGTTTACAGAGTGAGGTCCAGCGCAGCCAGGGCTACACAGGGAGACTCTATCTCAAAACAAAACCCCAAAATACAAACCACCACCACAACAACAAAACAAACCCTTCTTTTCTTTGGATATATATCAGAATCACCTGGAGCACTCTGGGAACATAAAATTTAAGCTAGATCACATGACTCCATTTTTGAGGTTGAGTTATAACCACCCCCTCTTTTTGCCACCACCCCTGAAGCCCACATCCTGAGATAGAATGAAAGATGTGGCAGAGATGCCTGGGAGCTTAAAGCATCCTCAAACATGTCTTCAAGTTTCATGATAATAGCTTGGAGACTTCACACACAATGTCCAGAGGCCTCTTAGACATGTCCCAGTACACAGTAGACATCTCAACAATGGGCTAACGTTCTCCTAAAGTCCACATTAGGTACAGTAACAGCTTCTACTGGCAGGTGTTCCACTCTTTTGTCAAGGGAGGGCCTTTAGGCATATCTTTACCTGGAGGCAGCCAGGATGAACTATCTCATTGCATATGCAGCATTCCATGAGCTTCTTCTCAAAGTCTTGTGTCTCTTCATTCTGATCCACTTCTCCACAGAGAGAACATGTAACTGAATGAGGCAGTCTGGGCTACAAGAGAACAAAGATCAGAACAAAGATTTAGAATCTTTAAATTTCGTATTCCCTTTAAATAAAGATGGGAGACTTGGTTCACCTGGGATGCACAAAGACAAAGTAATAAGCAGGGAGGGTTTTGGTGGGAAAATGACTAGGAAAGAAGACTGAGGACTTAACTGCCCAGGAACTAGACTATCAGAGGTAATTAAGTCACTCTTTGTTGGCTTGTCTTTGGCCTCACAGGTCCCTTATTAAGAAGGGGACAGAAAACAGTGACTTGCTCTCCAAAGGCTGGTGTCCTATTTGAACATTAGGTAAGTAGGGCCATAACATTAGATTATTTTTACTATGGATATCTTTCTTCTAAAGCCAGGGAGAGGAGCTCCATCTCAGCAGAGACTTTACACATTATAGTTTCTCTGGCACCAGCACCACTTCTTGCAAAGTTTTTTTTACCCAGATCACTTACTGCTAAGCACTGTCGGAGGACACAGGATTGCTTCATTCGTCCAGGCCCACCAAACTTCTTCATGTCCCTGCAGTAGTGGCAGACACCACATTCTCCTTGCACACATGCTTTGCATTTCCTACAGCGCACTCTCCTCCTCCGGGCTCCTGACACAATGGGGGAGGCAGCAGCAGGCCTTACTGGTGTTAAACGGGGAGCTGGCTTCATGGTGTGAGGCTTTGTGATGGGAATGGTAGGAACCCTTACCTTTGGCCTGGTAGGGAATTTAAGCTGGAAAAAGAAAGCAGTAAGGTCAATCATATCTGGTTACTTTAAAACTGGAGAGAGGGCAGAAGATTACATGGCTATGTACCTGGCCTAGGACTTGACAAATCTGCCCCCTGCCTATTTTTATAAATACATTTATAAACTAATTAATAAAAAAATAATAAAATGAGCCATGTCATTTATTTATGTATTATCTATGGCTATTTTCAAATGCTGTAGAACTGTGACATTCTGTGTAGCATACAAACCCACAGAATCTCAACAGTGATAGAAAACTTTGCCAATCCCTGACCTAATGCTCTGCTACCCTTTTCAATATAGAGAGCTGTAAGGCTTGGCGGCATTGCAAGCTTTTAATTCCAGCGTTTGGGAGGCAGAGGCAGGTGGATCTCTGAGTTCAAGGCCAGCCTGGTCTACAGAGTGAGTTCCAGAACAGCCTGGAACACAGAGAAAACCTTGTCTTGAAAAACCAAAAAGATATTACTCAACCCCACACTTTTAACATTCTGCTTAAATACCCCTGGGATGTTATGGCTTTGGAACTTTCAGTTAGGGAACACTGAAAAGAGGCCTAATTTGGCTCATGGTCAGGACAGAATACACCAACTCTGACACAGACAGTAAGATTAAAAAGTTATAAATGTAAGCTTCAAAGGCATGAAAAAAAGTAACTGAAAATTTATTTGCTGATGGAAATTCTTTTTAATTTTAGCTGGGTGTGATGGTAATCTACCTGTCATCCTAGCACATAGAGGTAGAAGCAGGCCAGCTTGGTGAGACCCTGTTTCAATACAGGGAGAATGGTAATTCTTGGGATCATGGTTTCACTATAACAAAAACCTTCTAGTTTTAGATACATATGTAGTGCCTTAAATTAGCTTTAAATCCCATTTCGCTGAGTTTCTGGGTCAGAAGAAGGGACATCTACTGTGGTCAACTAATGTACACTAAAGCATCTGAATCTGAAGAGAGGGCTCCAGCATGATAGTTTTGGAAAGAAAATCAATTTTGAGCTGGAGAGATGGCTCAGAGGTTAAGAGCACTGGCTGCTTTTCCAGAGGTCCTTAGTTCGATTCCTGGCAACTACATGGTGGCTCAAAACCTTCTATAATGAGATCTAGAGACCTTTTCTGGCGTGTAGGCAGAATACTGTATACATAAAAAAAAAAAAAAAAAAAAAAAAAAGAAAAAGAAAAAAAGAAAGCCAACTTCAAAGAGAGCCAATTACCCTGAACTATGAAGTTAGGAGAGAATCAAGTAATAACTGACTATCAGCACTTTATTTACTAATTTATTGAGATAGGGTCTTGCTATGTTAACCCTGACCGGAACCCATCAAAATCTTCCTCTCTCTATTTTCTGAGTGTGGAATCAAAGAAAGGCCTGTACCACCATTAGGTTTTTCTTGTTTTTGTGAGGCAAGATCTCACTATGTAGCTCTGGCTGGCCTCAAACTCACAGATACACACCAGCTTCTGTGCCACCTTGCCTGACTATCAAGGCACCAAACAAAACCCATGTTTTTATTTCCAGAATGGTGGTGATTAATTGGCAATAAACTTAAGTGGTTTGAAGATCAAGCATAAGAGTCTCTTACCTTATCCCTTTTTGGCCACTGCACTATAGGAACTCCAGTGAGGGCTAACTTGGGATCACTACTGGCAAGTTCCTCCAGCAAAATCTAAGGATCAAAGAGAAGCAAAAAGTTGAGCATGGTGAACACAAAACCCAAGCACTCTAAACAGCATCCAGACTTGGCCTTATCCCTGCCCCTTCAGCACCAGAGGAGGAGGTTGGTTATATTTCCCCTCCATACAGATTTATTGCAAATCAAGCAAATCAACAATGAAAGAGAAACCTCCAACTATTGCTATCAAGACTTTTAACCTTGGTTGGGTGAATTGCCAGACGACATTACTTCTAAAACTAAGGAAGCAGATCTACACAGTAAATGCTAGGCCAGCCATGGCTAATCAGCGAGACTTTGTCTCAACGAACAACCACAGAGGACAGACTTCTTTGCTCTCAATACGATATCTATATCTCTAAGACACTGAAGCAACTAGGTACCCTATATAGTGTTACCTGTCAAGCAATTCTACAAAGGATAGTAAAACTTTATTTCTGTACTTCTCTATAGTAGCAATTATCAGTTTTGTTTTTATTTGTGAGTGTGGGCAAAGAGGCATCAAAATGAATGGCGGATATTAAATTATTAAGATAATATAACCTTCATGTCCTGGTTCAACAGGATATTACTTTTGGTGGACTTATTTTTGGGGAAAAGAGGAGGCAGTAGTGGAGATTAAACTCATAAGCTCACACATGCACATTCCAAGTAATGCTCTACTAATGAGCTACATCCCCAGGCACAGACTTGTTTTAAGGCTGATTACAGCTGCATACTCTTTGGAGGTTCACAGCACATGCGCGCACACACACGCACATACACGCATGCATACACACACACGCACACACACACACGTACAAGTTGAGTCTGTTTTGCATTTAAACTATTAATGGAAAAGGAACAGTTTAGATCAATGGTTCTTATGACTTCAATAAAAAGTTTGGATAGCTTAGAAATAACATGATGGTAAGAAACTGCCACTTAAGTGAATCAATCACACTGGTTGACTTTATTTCGAGACAACTCATTTTATGTCTTTGAAAGAGATTCAGAACCACAAACTACCTAGTAGAATAAATCTCCCTTTTGATGACATGAACCACAAAACAATGCCACAGCAAAAAAATGTAAATCTGAGAGACAGGTTACCCTTGCCTACGTGTATACACTGTTTCAGGAAAAACTAAAATAAACTTTGACCTAGAACAACCAGAATACTTGGGTCACCTTCTGTTGTTGTTGTTTATAAGACTTATTTATTATATATACGGTGTTCTACCTGCATGTATGCTTGTACACCAGATCTCATTATAGATGGTTGTTAGCCACCATGTGGTTGCTGGGAATTGAACTCAGGACCTTTGGAAGAGCAGCCAGTGCTCTTAACTTCTGAGCCATCTCTCCAGCCCATGGGTCATCTTTTAACAAGCATTTTCATAATCAGAACTTTCAATTATTTTCATTCTTAACCTAAAGATCATGTTCTAAATTCCTGAGTTAGGGCTCACAAAAACCTGTTTACATTCTAAAAGCTTCCTCTATTAAGATCCCCCTTTTGCCAAATCTCCAGATGCCTCACACCTTCCCCCAAACGGATCTCATTTTCAGTCATTTTATTTACTTCAAGTTGCTATGGCACCCTATTCTAGAGCCTCATGTTAGCACCATACTGTGTGGGGGTGAAGAGGCCGGGAGTGGTACCACGTGGGACAAGGTTCTGGTCCTAATCTCCCTAGGGTGAAAAATTCAGGTCCATTCAAAATGTGCACCAAGGAGTGCATGGCTCCCCTCCCCCGCCCTGCATACGGGAGGACTAGGACTCTGCCCATTTCCTCTGCGGGAGAGAACTGAGCTGTCCACAAACAGGGACTTTCCACTTTCAGCAAAGCAGACTGCACAGAAAGACCTATGATTAAGAGAGTAGGAAAGGAACTTAAGTTCACTGGAATAGTCTAATTCTACCTGTAAGACTTTTGTAGGGGGCACAGGGAAGGACGGAGAGATACACTGTGTGGGCTGCGCTGGGTGGGGGCAGTTAACATACACACCACTCAATTACTGGGGTATGTGTGGGTGTGGAGGGAAATGCAGATTTCCTTCCCAGCCTATATTCGCTGGGGCCAAGTCCGCAATGCTTTCAGTTTAAAAAAAAAAAAAAAAAAAAAGACTCTAGCTGAGGCCCTATGAGAAACCATAAAAAAGCCACCACCCTCGCCAGTGAGATTTAGGATCAAGGAGCGGGGATAGGGGTGGGTGGAGTGCGGAAAGGCTGCTGCTTATCTAGGTTCCAGGCATTTGAGAGATCGTTCAAACACAGGCCCACACCCCAAAGAACACAGAAAGGGAAAGAGAACTATGGGCCTCTGGTCAAGGAGTAAGTACTCCCCAAAGCCAAGCAACCCAGTTCCAAAGCACATCCCACAAGCTAGAGAACAAGTGTTAACAACGGCTCACGCAACACAAGTAACACAAGCATTGTCCTAGACTCGCCCAGCAGGCAGTTCTGCCTCTTCTAAGAGACAAAGTCTCTACAGTTACACATACCCAAAACCAGAAAGGGCCTGCCAACCGACCGCCTGACCTTGCATTTCTTGTTTGTTGCTCTGGAGCTGCAGAGGCTCTTGGGTGAAGTTTCCCCAGCGCCTTTGTTTTGTTTTCTGTGCTGAAGTTGTGCGGAAGGAGTTAGCTTTTCTGCTTCTAGGAAAATCCTGATTTACGTGAAAATCCCGAATCTCCCCAGAGCATGTAAAAGCAGGGCAGTCCCACTGTAACCCTTCAGGCTACTCAGAGCAGCGTGGAGCACTCTGAGCTCCTTCTAAAGCCCTTCAGCTCAGCCGCGGCTTCCTGTGCCTGCGAACAATGCTGCTGCGTCACCCACATGCAGCTCCCAGAAATGCTTTGCAACGGAAGATGGCAGGAGGGGGAGCTCAGCTCGAGTGAGCCAGCCAGGCAGAGGGCCTGGCCGTTCTGCTGCAGAACCCGGAGGGGGTGTGTTTGGCAGCCGCTCGCCTCCTCGTGATTGGAGGAAGCACAGTCGGGGAGGGAGCTTGGCCATCCCAGGCCCCAGATCCTTCCCTCCCAACACTGCAACCGGAGAACCCAGGGCCACCTCCAGAGGGCTCTGTAGCAGACTTCAGGAGGCGCTAGTGGAAGGGAAGGCTTTAACCCAATCCACAGGCTATGCCTTCATACCCTAGACCACATCTGTCCTTACAGTAGCCCCGCACCACTCCATTCAGGGTCACTTCCTGTTTTAACTGGAGCTCTCTTACTGATGGTACACAGGTAACTCTCCTCTCTGGGATCCCATCTCTGCCTCTGAGTAGGAAGCTGCAGTAGCTTACACAATTCCCCAGCTCTTCCTGAATCACCTGTCTACCTGACACCTGTCCACACTCAAACAGCTCCTTCCCACCATCCAGTATTTGTTCAACAACTTCAGAAATACCATAATTACAGGCAACACTGAGAAAATATGGCTGTTATCAACTATATGTACAGTACATAGCCACTTCTGGTTCTGACAAGGAACCACCAGCAAACTAGAACACTTTATGCAGCCAACTTTAAGCACTTCCGTTGTGAACAAAACAAACTACTCAGGTGCAACTTAAGGACAGTACACTTTATCCTCTTGATTCTATACAAAGTACAGGGAGTCAGGGAACAGGCTTTCTCCCCAAGCTGCAGCAGTTTCCGCTGCCAATCAGAATCCCTCACCTTCCAGATACCACACCCAAATTTCTGCCTCTAACTCAGTTTTGCCTACCTCATTCACAATCCTAAAGCCTCAGCTCTCCAAATGCTGGAATTATAGGAATGGCTACCTTCTTATTGATATTCCCTATGAAGCAAACAGCCCTTCATTCCACTGACAGTTCAATGACGCCTTCTCTACTGTTTAGAGGTTGCTGAGCCAGGGTTAATGAAGCTCAACATTTGTTCTTATTTTCTCATTGGTCTACAGCAAAAAGGAAAGATTCACACAAGAGCAGGAAAAGGCAGAGTTTGTGTTTTCTACATCCTTCTGATATAACTGCAGGTGCTACTTTGACATAAACCTCTAACTCTCATTATCCTTTTTAAATTACATTTATTTATTTGTATGCATATAAAGGTCAGAGGACAACTTTTATTATGTGGGTCCCTCAATGGAGGTTGTCAGGTCTGTCAGTAAGCACTATAACCATGAGTTTCTGGAATAGATTTAATGACCTCATAATCTTTCTGGGATCTGGGCTGTTGTCAAGGGCTGTGTTTGTGAACAGACTTTTTGCCAGTTTCCCTTCCGGTGTTGCCTGCTCAGGCTTAGCTCTATCCCCTGGGGGCTCAAGTGATCCTCCTGGGCTTCACCAGTAGCTTTACATGTGGTATGTACTTATTTTCACTGTAGCTTACAGAATGAAAAAGTTACTTCTGTGTTCTTGATTGAGTTCTTCCAGGAAATACTTACATGGTCATCCAGACCTTACACTTCTCCTTTGCACTTCCACTTTAAAGACTTAAAGATCAAGTGTATTCATATGATAAGTGAAATACACTTGATAAGTGTATTTCATATGAAAAGTTTTGTAACAATGAAGTTTCTTGGAAAACAGACATGCCACTATGAAACTCTAGAAGTAAGGTTTCAAATTACATATTAATCAGGTCTAATTTTGCCCTCTCCTGTAATTAACAATAAAAAGATGGCCAACAAAGAATGAGCAAACAGGTGATGGTATCCACCTGTAATGTCAGCATTAGGGAGCTGAGGCAAGAGGATGTAACTTCAGAATTGCTCTAGGCTGCACAGGGAGACCCTGTCTCAAAAAGCCAACGAGGACCCTGGCAGTTGTAGTGCACATCTTTAATCTCAGTGCTTGGGAGGGAGAGGCAAGAGTTTAAGGCCAGCGTGGTCTACAGAGTGAGTTCCCGGACAGCCAGGGCTACACAGGGAAAAACAAAACAACAAAGCCAAGGAGGAAGAACATTACCTTTTACAACACAGAAAACATGATCGAATCTAATACTTTAAAACACAACCTTATTGGACTTATTATTCAGTTAGGAACAATTATCAGTGGAGAAACGTCTCAGCAGTTGAGAGCACCTGTTGCCCTTCAGAACCCACATTAGCAGGCTCACAAGTACCTGTAACTCCAGCTCCAGAAAATCTGGTGCCCTCTTCTGGCCTTTGAGGGCACCCTCAGACATACAGTTGAGACATACATACACAAAGACACAAGCGTAAGTGAAAATAAAAAGGAGACAAGCATGGATGGGGTGCACAATTTTGATCTCAGCATTCAGGAAGCAGTGAATCTTTATGATAGCCAAGTCCCAGGACAGCCAAGGCTATGTGGTTAAGACTCTGTCTCAACAAACAACAAACAAAATAAATAATAAGATAATCTTTTAAAATACTAGGGGCCGGGGTGTAAGTGCTTGCCTTGCCAAGTATGAGGACTCAAATTCAGTTTCTAGCACCCTTGCTGCGTGGCTTACTCCAGCTCCAGAGGATCTCTCTGATGCCTCTGGCTTCAAAGGGCATCTGCACTCCCACGTACATATCCACACACATACACATACTCAAAAACAAAACAAAACTTTAGCTGGGCAGTTGTTCCACATCTTTAATCCCAGTACTTGGAAGGCAGAGACAGGCAGATTTTTGTGAGTTCGAGAACATCCTTTTCTATAAAGTGAGTTCCAGGACAGCTAGGACTGCATAGAGAAACTCTTGTCTCAAAAACCAAAACCAACCAACCAAAACCAAACACAGCCTCCTAAAAATCTTTAAAACACTGGGGTCAGAAGAAAAGTCAGTGGGTACTGAGAAAGAATGACAACCTGATTTTGATCCCTGGAATCAACGTAAATGTGCAAGGAAAGAACCTATTCTATAAAGTTATCCTCTGTACTATAGTAAGCATGTACTTCCCTTAGGAGACTAACAAAATTTTTTCAAAGTGGGGGACATCTGAGGGACAATACCTGAGGATTGTACTCTGGGTTTCATACACACACTACATACATACATACATACATACATACATACATACATACATACATACATATCTTGTTAGTGATAACTGCAAATGAAATTTTATTGCATGCTGTTTGTTTACTTTTACTTTGTGTATGTATGTCTTCCCTGTATGTATACATACTACGTGCATGCCTGGTAACTAAAGTAGATAGAAGCCGGCATTGGATTTCCTGCAACTGGAGTTATAAATGGTTATGAATTGCCTTATGGGTGCTGGTACTTGAATCTGGGTTCTCTGAAAGAGCAGCCAGTGTTCTTAGCCACTGACAGAGCCACCTCTCCAGCATCAGATAACTACTATTTTAAAGGTTATTTGCCACTACAACTCTGCTTCAGTACTATCAAATTCCTGGGGTGGAACATAGTATTAATTTTTAGATAAGAGATAAAATGTTAAAATCTTAAATCAGAGTAGCATAAATCTATTGCATCACAAATTTATAAAATGCAATCTGTTAGCATGTACAGAATGCTGTTGTAATTAATTTGTTTAATCTACCAGGACAGTTTTAGATGATGAGAATGAGAAGAAGGGTGCCTCCTCCTTACTTAGAATAGACTCTCCCACCTTCCCTCAGAGTGTGTTTTCGGGCCTGTGCATACCAAATGCACAGTGTATATACTTCTTAGCCTCCTTTACTGCCCACTCTACAAGTGGACTCTACTAGGACTAGAGGCCTAGACCTACAACAGAATAAATGTAATAGATTTGTGACTAGCTACAATGTTACTTTTTAATTACTAACAATAAGATTTAAATTTTTTGGTGCTGATATGAAAACACATATGACTGTCCAGCTGATCAAAAAGCTTCTTTTGTATGTGTGTATACATTGGGAATTCATCAGCAAAAAACAAACAAACCAACCACACACACAACAACAACAACAACAACAACAAAAACCAAAACAGATATAAAGAAAGCAATAAAGTCCAACTGAAATCTTCCAGTTGACTGTCATCACTGTTAGGGTGTCCTGATTACAGCAACTTAGGATCTACCTCTCAAGAACCCTTTGTAAATGAGCTATTTCTATGAATGGAGCTATACTATACACACTGTTTCATATTCTGCCCTTTTATTCAATATATATTAAGCTGCAACTCTTCTACTTTAGAAACTAAGAATCTTACAGTAGGAGAGCTGCTTTCTATCTTTATTACATTTTCTCAAGCAGTCGAGGTTACTCACATGTTTTTCAGTCTTATTCATGCTGATTCACTTTACCAGTAAGTCAATACTCTTTAAATTCTATATTCTATGATTCTTTCTTTAACACTGTGAAACTTAACATTTTATAGAATGTCCAAAGCCCTTTATCATAGTAATAAACTTTTCTTCAAGGAAATATGTAATTATGGCTATCTCACCTCATCATTTTTCCTTTCATCTGTCCTACTCACTCTTTCTGAGAAGCAGATAAATTATAACAATATATGATTCTTTTCTGGAGAAAGGGTAAACTGCTTCTTTTTGTTCCCCAACTGAAATGTGGCACCAGCACACAGCACTAAGTTCTCCAGGGTCCCAAAGTCCCCATCTGTGCAGTGCGTTGACACATATTCAACCTATTTTTTTTTTTTTTTTTTTTTTTTTGAGAAAAGGTCTCACTCCATAACCCGGGCTGGTCTCAAACTCAGCCTTGTTTTAGCTCTCGGAGTGCTTTGTATTTATAGGCATGAGCCACCACCTGGCCTTAAATAGAAGGGAAAACAAAACAAAACCAATGACATTATTTTTATTTTATATGTAGGGGCACATGCACGAGCAGTACAGAGTCCAGGCTAGAAGAGGACACCAGACCTAATAGAGTTAGAGAAAATTGGAGTGAGTCAATCAACACAGTGCTAACAACCACACTGGGATTCTCCTACAGGAGTGGCAAAGTGTGAAGTGCTCTTAACTGCTGAGCCACCACTCCAGCCCCTTATGCTTTGAAAAAAAGGGGGGGGGGGCACACAGTCTTAGTATGTTGTGCTAGCTGGACTAAAATGCTGCTATGTAGACTAAGCTGGTCTTAAACTCACAAAAACTGACCAGGTTCAATGCCTTTTTTTAGGTGATACCCAGATTCTTTTACTTTGAGACAGGGTTTCTCGGTGTATCCTTGACTATCCTGGAGTCACTTTGTAGACCAGGCTGGCCTCAAATTCACAGAGATCCACCTCTCTCTACCTCCTGAGTGCTGGGATTACAGGCATGTGCCACTGTGTCTGGCTTGATGCTCAAATTCTTAAGTTTAAGCTCTGAATTTGGTAAAATCCTCACTACACAAAGATGATGGAACACAGCTATTCTCTGACACTGGCTTTAACTAGTTTCTTCTTACTTTTATTGCTCAGGCTGACCTGAAACTCCTAGGCTCAACTGATCCTTTTGCCTCTATCTCTTGAGTAGCTGTTATAGGTGAGCAACAAGCATGCCATGCTCAGCTCTAGAGAGGCTGCATTTTCTACATCTTTTGAGGTAAACAAGAGACAGTCCTGAAAGTAGAATTCAAACACTGCCAGTCTATTCAGTCATCTCAGTCATAGATCACTAAGTTCCTCATGTTTACCTGTGCCAAAATGTCTTAGCCAGTGTTGACAGCTATTATTTCCTAGTGATCCTTGATAAACAGTAAAGAAGCTCTTTGCGCTTTTCACATGGTTGGAGATCTTTGGATGCCTCCCCTTAACTCATTCACCTGCCTTCTTGCTGCCTCCTTTTATTTTCTACATTCTCCCCTGGTATACTACTGAACCACTGTTTCCTTTAATCTTCATACCGAGGCCAGGCATGGCAGCTGGTACACACTTGTGATCCTAGTATCTGGGAGGCTCAAGTAGGAAGAGTCCTAATTGGAGGTCAGCCTGGGCCCCCACCAAACAAGGCTCTGCATAAAAACAAAACCAAACTGGTTTTTTGTTTTTGTTTTTTTAGCTACTTTAAATTGCTTACTTAAGCGAGTTTGCATATTTTTACAAGGAACTTTGACCTTGAACAAGAGAATAGTGTAATATAAAATAGCTCTCTACAATGGGATTTCGTAAAATTAAGATCTACAGACATTATCTTAGAACTGAAATTATATTCATTTTTATGAACTAGAAATGCATAGACCAAAATAATGTTGAGATAATCTTATGAATCATTTCTTTAATAAAATTTCTAAAGACAATTACCCAGTTAAACAAGTCTCAAACGTCAAAATTTATTATTTTCCACATACACATGTGATGGAATAGCTGCAATAAAAAGAAGCTGTTGTATGGCTGGGAGTGGTGCATCCCCACACTCAGGGAGGCAGAGGTAAGTGGATCACTGAGTTTGAGGTCAGTCTAGTCTACAAAAGTAGGTCCAGGACAGAAAAGGCCTGGTTGTCAAGCACATTGGACATGGCTCAGAAACACTTGGAACTGCAATTCCAGGGATCTAACACTTTACTCTGGCTTCAAAAGGCACTCATGCATGCATACGCATAATAAAATTTTATTTTATTTTGGCTTTTTGAGAAATGGTTTCTCTGTGTAGCCTTGGCTGTCCTGGAAATCACTCTGTAGACCAGACTGGCCTTGAACTCACAGATATCAGACTGCCTCTGCCTCCCAAGTGTTGGAATTAAAGGTGTAAGCCACTACCAATTGGCTAAAATTAAAAAGAAAATCCATATATGGTAGCACATATCTTTACAAACATAAGCACTCAAGAGGCAGGAGAGTATTAGTGAGTTCAAGGACAGCCAGGGCAACACAGAAAGACTGTCCTCAAGAGTGGAGAGATGGCTCGGCGGTTTTGAGCACTGAATGCTCTTCCAGAGGACCTAGGTTCAATTTCTGGGACCCACATGGCAGCTCACAACTATCTGTAATTCCAAGATCTGACACCTTCACACAGATATGAATGTGTAAAGCAGGCAAAACACCAATGAATAAAAATTAAAATTAAAAAAGACCCTGTTTCAAAAAACAAAGACCTGGAGATGGCTCAGTGTTTTAAAAGCATACACCACTCTTCCAGAAGACCAGAGTTTAATTCCCAGTACCTGTATCAGGCATCTGATAAACATCTGACACCTCTGGCTTTTTCAAGGGCTTATGCTCTGTGCACATACCCACAAACAAATACAAATTATGTATTAAAAAAAATAAAACAAAGCCAGGTGATGGTAGCACATGCCTTTAATTCCGGCAGAGGCAGAGGCAGAGGCAGAGGCAGAGGCAGAGGCAGAGGCAGAGGCAGAGGCAGAGGCAGAGGCAGGTGGATCTTTATGAGTTATAGGCCAGTCTGGTCTACAGAGTGAGTTCCAGGACAGCCAGGGCTATATATACAGAGAAACCCTGTCTCAAAACCATCCAAACAAATAAAAGCCTAAACAATGACCCCCCCTCCAAAATATAAAATAAAAAAAAAAAAAAAAACAAGCCAAAACTTTTTGAAGAGAACTCAAATAGCAAAGGAAATAATCCCCAGATGAACAAATGAGATTTTATGAGAAATTAAAAAGCTTCTAGCAGGGCAGTGGTGGCACACACTTTTAATCCCAGAACTCAGGAGGCAGAGGCAGATCACTGAGTTCAAGGCTAGCCTGGTCTACAGAGTGAGTTCCAGGACAGTCAAAGTTACAGAGAAACCCTGTCTCAAAAATCTAAAGCCCAACCCCACCCCTCAAGGAAGGAAGTATCTAGAGCAAAAAGGCAGCTTACAAAATGGAAAAGCTACACAAACAGAGGATTAATACAGAGAATATAAGTATCAAGAGCAGTAAAAATTAAACGCCGAAAGAACAAATCTCATAATTCATAAATGAAGGGGTAAAAGAACTGACTAGACAGTTCAAACCAAAATAACAACAAACTAAATAGATGTGGTGGTTCTTGTTTTTAATCCCAGTAAATTGGAAGGCAGAAGCAAGGGGCTCTCTGTGAGTACGAGGGTTGCCTGGTCTACATAGCAAGTTCTAAGACAGCCAGGACTACATATAAGAAAGATCCAGTATCTCAAAAAACAAAAACAAAAAATATACAATTGCTCAACAAATATCTGAAAAAGTGTACTTAGTCATCAATACAAAGTATATTAAAGCTGCTATAACCCGGCTGAATAGTTATAGAGGAAACCAATGACTGGAGCTGGTTGCAGTAGAGTGCTTGCTATTCAAGCCTAAGGGCCTGAGTTCAATCCCCATCTCACTGCCACATATGTGCCCCGTTCAATTAAATATAGAGGAAGAAAATAAGACAAAGATAACCAATGACAATAAGTGCTAGTAAAAACCAGTGGAAAAAAATTCTTATACATTGCTGGTGGGAATGTAAACTACTGGTACAGGTGTTGTGGAAGTCGTATGGTAGTTCCTCAAAAAACTACAAGTAGAGGTACTCTGTTATCCAGATATACCAGAGTGTACACCTGAAAGACTACAAGTCAACATGACACAGATATTTGGATATACATTTTTATTGCTGAACTATTCACAATAGCTAAGAAATGGAACCAGCTTAGATGCCTACAACAGATAAATGAAGAATAAAAATATGGCAGCTGGGCAGTGGTGGCACACACTGATCTCTGTGGTTCAAGGCCAGCCTGGTCTACAATGCAAGTCCAGGAGAGCTAGGGCTCTTACTACACAGAGAAACCCTGTCTCAAAAAAACCAAAAATAAATAAATAATGATAAAATAAGTTAAAAAAAAAAAAAAAAGATGTGGCACATAATTATACAATAAAGTTTCATACAACCATTATTGAATGGAAGTGCAGAATATTATGTGCAATCTATATTTGTGTGGGAGAGGATGGGGTAGAAAGGAATCCATGGGAGGGAAGGAAAAGAGAAGAGGAAAAAATACAGGGTAACGAAGAAATATTATGTGACATGAAAAAAGAAAGAGGGGGCTATTTGGGGTAGGAAGGGAACCACAGAGCGTATGGTTGGGAAGGAGAGAATCAGCTGTGGGCCAGTTCTCCAACATCTGTCTCCCATTTCACCACAGTAATGTTGGCATTACAGATGGGCACCCCTGTATTACTTTGTTGTTGCTATTTTTAAATATAGGCCTTGGTGGTAATTCAACCAGGAGATTTTACCAGCTGTACCATTTCCAGGGATTATACTCAGGTCATCAGATCTACTCACTGAGCCATCTCACTTGTCCCATATTTTCTATTTTGGTGGTAAGCGTCATCAAGATTTTAGCACTAAGTCTACACTGAATATAAAAATGTTTCCATTTTCAAAATAGTGACTGTCACTCTAGAAATTGAAACACGGAACAGTACTGACACAGGCACATATTAACTTCCCTGCTGAAGCATCCTTAATCCCTATACTTTTTTCCTCCAAGTTCAGAAACTTGACTCTCCTAGACAAGTCAACAGCTGCTTACCTTTACATCAGCAATTAGAGCATCTTCGTCTTCTATCCCTGTGGGGACACACTTCTTGTGCAGTGGCAGTGACTCTAACTTATCTACAAGACAGCGAAGACCTTCAAGTTCAAAGTGGGTCAGATGCACTTGCCTATCCTTTCTAGGGCTACACTGGGGATCCCAAACTTGGCCATTGTGGGATCCTCGACTAGAGTCTGAGGGTGAGTCTCCAGACAAAGTTTTCTTCAAACTTGGAAGACTTCGGCAGGCTTTGCCAAGTCCATCATAATCCAGGTTGACGCCATTAGCAACGGGGCTGGTAAGCACAGACCGCTTACTGTTCAAGCGTCGGGCTTCTTTGTCCACCCCTTCCTCATCACCAGTTCCAGACTCCAACTCACTTAGTTCCATATCTACCAAGGCAAAGGAAGTATCAGTTAGTTAATTGATCATTAAGAAAAACAGCACAATACATGCAAGGTTATAAATGACAAAGCCAATGTTGAAGACCATAGTTAGAAACAGAAATAACCCTGTAGTAGTTGGGTGGAGTGGTGTGTGCCTTTATTCCCAACACATTGGTAAGGACAGGCTGGAGACTCTCTGTGAGTTCCAGGCTAGCCTGGTCTACATTGTGAATTTCAGGCCAGCTAGAGTGATACCCTGCTTCTAACTAACTAACTAACTGACTGACTGACTGACCGACCGACCGACCGACCGACCGACCGACCGACCGACCGACCGAC
>NW_026592636.1:3845672-3848428 GCF_907164565.1 Psammomys obesus
GACCGACCGACCGACCGACCGACCGACCGACCGACCGACCGACCGACCAACCAACCAACTAAAGTATATGTGAAGCAATCATGTCTAGACTGGAGAGACAGCTCAGTAATTAAGAGCACCTGCAAAGCATCCAGGTTCAATTCCCAGTACTCACAGGATGGTTCAGAATTATCTAAAATTCCAGCAGGATCTGACACAGTCTTGTAAACACCAGAGGTACCAAGCACATGTAGTACAAATACCTAATACACTCACACATAAAACAAATCTAATAAAAATTAAAAAAAGAAACTACCATTCATCTAATTAAACAAATGCTTAATTGATACCAATTAATTGCTTAAGTGAAATCTCTTGATATTGGGAAAAATGTTAAAGCACAGAAGTAAAAAACAAAGTTATTAGAGTCCGATCAGCCTATTCCAAGGTGTGGTTTTGCCATTTATTAACTGCACAATCATAAAATGTTTAAAAAATCTTGAAAGTTAAATTTCTCATCTGTGAGCCGGGAGGTAGTGGGGTGCACACGCCTTTCATCCCAGCACTTGAGAGGCAGAGCCAGGTATATCTCTGTGAGTTCAAGGCCAGCCTGGTCTACAGAGCTGGCTCCAGAAAAGCCAAGGCTATAAAAAACAAAAACAAAAAAATGTCTTAAAAACCAAAATAGATAGACAGACAGACAAATAGATATAATAAAATTCTCATTTGTGCTGGGTAGTGGTGGCACATTCCTATAATCCCAGTACCCAAGGGGCAGGGGAATGAATCTCCCGTAAGATATATGAGGAGTCAAGTATTGCTAGTCAAGTATTGTTTATAAGCCCTTCTCCCTGAAGATCTCTTTACAGTTCATGGTTATGGGGGAAGGAGAGAAATTTTCTTCACTGTGTAGCCATTTGTTGCCTATGTATCTGTAAATAATCCTTCACACAGGCTTCTATAGTAACTCTAATTATATTTATTAGTTGATAAAGCTCTAAAGGGGCTGGAGAGATAGCTTAACAGTTAAGAGTACTGGCTGGCTGTTCTTTCACACGACCCGGGCTCAATACGCGCGCGCGCGCACAGACACACACCACAGCTCAACAATCTATAACTCCAGTTCTAGGGACTATGACACCTTCATATAGACAAAACATACAGGCAAAATAGCAAGGCACATAATAAAAAAATTAATTATTCTCTGAGAGAGAGGGGGAGGGGGGAAGGAAGGAAGGAAGGCTGGCCAGGTATACTGGCACAGGACCATAATCCCAGCACCCAGGGAGGCAGAGGCAAGTGGATCATTGTGAGTTTGAGGCCAGTCTGGTCTACAAAGTCTAAGATAGCCAAGGACTACAAAGAGAAACACTGTCTCGAAAAACAAATAAACAAACAACAACAAAAATAAAGGAAAGAAAAAAAAAAACCCCTTAAAAAAAAAAAAAGAAAGAGAACAAAGTGTAATTAATAAAAATAAAAAAAATTTAAAAAAAGTTAGAATAAGACTACAACAATTGTTGGAACAGGCCCAGCCAAAATTATAGTGTTTCTTACTAATGCTGAGAATATGTAATTATAGGTAATTAATAGGGACTGTCAAAGAGCTTGTTGTAACAAATGAAAGAAATTAATAACAAATATCCTAAAAGCAAATGTCTACAGTTTATAAAATAAACTAACTGGATTCTCCCACTCTCCCACAATAAATAGGTAGGCAAACAAACAAACAAACAAATAAATAGATAAAATTAAAAAAAAAAAAAAGAAAAGAAAGAAAGAAAGTAGACCGTAGACCAGGACTAACTAGGAAGAGGAAAGGAGATCTGTAGTCAGGTGAGACATGAGGGTAATGGAAAATAAATGTGTGAAAATATAATGAAACCAGTCTACATATTAACAAAAACAGACAATGTATCCCTTATCTTAAAGAGATCAATATAGCAACCCAGTCAAAGATCAGATCCACAGTATTTCCTTCAGTCTGGTAATTCATATCTAATTGTATATTTAGTGTTCAACCACAGTAAATGAATTTGGAATTTTCAAACAAAAACAAAAGCCAAAAAGCTATAAACTGTAACTATGAAGTGGCAGTAAATTTTTCATCTGAAGTGAGTCTTAAAAAAGTTCATGGAATCAAAACACTTACCCATGCTAAGGGATTCTTTCTGAAATTCCTTAGTTAGGTGGGATCGGTTGGTTATGCAGTATACATAGCGCTCTAACACATACCAACACATTTCGTAGTAAAATGGGTAACGGAATTTATTTGGAACCTAAACAGAAAAAGAATAATGAGAAAAAAAGGCAATGACAAGGAAAAAAGAACACAAAAGATAATCTCAATCACTGCAATAATTAACCCAGGAAAGTCTTGTCAGTCAATCTAAAAAACTCAAGGTGGTATCTGAAGCAAAAACTTATGTCAATTTGTCAGTTTTTAGAATGTTGTTGATCTTAGAGATAGGCATAGTAGTCTGTATCTTCCCAACACATGAAAGGCTGAGACAAGAAACAAGTTCAAGGCCAGCCTGGGCTACATGGGAGAGGGGGGAAGAGAGTAAGTAAACTTAAAAAAAAAAAAAAAAAAAAAGTATCAAGGATGTAAATCAGCTGGCAGATTATTTGCCTAGCATACATAAAGGCCTGGTTGGATCTATAGCAGAACAGTATATACATACATACATACATGCAGGCCAGAAGACTGCATACATGATAAATAGATAGATAGATAGATAGATAGATAGATAGATAGATAGATAGATAGATAGATA